>NC_044979.1:135372207-135601586 GCF_008728515.1 Papio anubis | reverse complement strand
ATCGACTTTGTCCAGAGAGGTTCCAAGTCAGAGAGTTCCCTGATACTCAGCTCACTGCAAGCTCCACCTCCTCAGGTTCTAGCAATTCTCACCTCCAAACTCTTGAGCCAGCTGGGGATTACAGGCATGCCTACCAGGCTAATTTTTGTATATTTAGTAGAGACAGGGTTTCACCGTGTTGGTCAGGCTGGTCTCAAGCTCCTTGCCCCTCGTGATCTGCCTCGGCCTCCCAAAGTGCTGGGATTACAAGTAAAACCACACATGCCTTGACACGAGGCCCTTTCTTAAAACAACAACAACAAAACAACTGACTCTGGGCGAGACTCCACATCTGTAATCCCAGCACTTTGGGAGGCTGAGCTGGGTGGATCACTTGAGGTCAGGAGTTGAGGAACTAGCCAGCCGCCAGCATTGGAAAACTGTGTCTCTACTAAAAATACAAAATTAGCCAGGCATGGTGGTGAGTGTCTGTAATCCCAGCTATTTAGGAGGGCTGAAGCAGGAGAATGTCGCTTCCAGCCCTATTAGTTGGAGGCTGCAGTGTGAGCTATGATAGTGTCACTGTGCTCCAGCCTGGGCGATGGAACCTCTGTCTCAAAAAGTACAAATAAATTAAAAATTTGTTATTGCCGGGTCAGTGCGGTGGCTCACGGCTGTAATCCCAAAACGTCAGGGATTTGGGAGGCAGAGGCGGGCAGATCACAGGGTCAGGAGGTCGAGACCATCACAACTGCTGCTGTGGTGAAAACCCCATCTCTACTAAAAATACAAAAGAGCAAAAGCAGAGGCGTGGTGGCTGACATGCCCTTATGAATCCAGCCTTCTTTCGGGAAGGCTGAGGGGCAGGAGAATAGCGTGAACCTGGGAGGGGGAGCTTACTGCAGTGGTGAGATGGCGCCACTGCACACTCCAGCCTGAAGCTGGGCAGTGAACTCTGTCTCAAAAAGAAAAAGAAATTTGTAAAAACAAAAACAGTTTTCCATAAATGAGGAGGGTAGTGGTGCGTGCCTGTCCCGCTTCTTGGGAGGCTGAGGCATGGATTGCTGGCCAGAGTTCAAGACCAGCCTGGGCAACATATGAACCTATATCAAAACATAAATAAAGCTTTAAAATTTTTGCTTTGTACTGGCCCCTTCTCCTTACAATAACAAGGTCTCAATAAGCAGGCTTTGCTTGTTCTCTTTGGGGTGGTCTTCATTTATCTCACCACAATACCTGCAAAGTTTTTTTTTTGTTTTTGTTTTGAGACAAAGTTTTTCTCTTGTTGCCTAGGCTGGAGTGCAATGGTGTGATCTCGGCTCACGGCAACCTCTGCCTCCTGGGTTCAAGCGATTCTCCTGCCTCAGCCTCCCGGGTTCAAGCAATTCTCCTGCCTCAGCCTCCCGAGTACCTGGGATTACAGGCATGTGCCACCACGCCCGGCTAAGTTTATATTTATTTTTATTGAGAAGGGTTTCTCCATGTTGGTCAGGTTGGTGTCGAACTCCCGACCTCAGGTGATCTGCCTGCCTCGGCCTCCCAAAGTGCTGGGATTATAGGCGTGAGCCACCGCACCCGGCGCCATGTCAACTTTCCTTCGCCCAGCAGGGGAGGCCTTGTTATCTTCCCTTGGGAAATCCGGGGAGGCCGCATAGAAAAAGCCCCCATGCACCTTGGAAACCCCCAACGAGGGGAAGTCCCCCATCAGGGAGCAGCAGAGAGCTACTATAGCCTTCCTTTACCACTGGGCTGTTTCCACTAGCACTGTGCCAACCTGGAGGGAGGTACCAGAGCTTCCTCCAAGACCCATATACACCAAGGCAGGGAGAACTGGATACAGGCAAAGCCCATGCAGTTGAAAGTAAGGGTGTGGCCACCAGTGTGATGGCCTTAGCTGGTATCTCCATGGTGATGCCATTCCCAGCCTGTGCCACCTGCCGCCCTGGGCTGCCTCTGCTCTGCTAGGCAGAAAGGCCACAGCGACATCCAATCATTTCAACAGAAGCTGTTTGGGTTTAAGTTTCTTTTATTAGTCCTCAAAGCAGCACATGCCTGTTGCAGGAAAATGCAGAAAAGGGAAGAAAAAAATCCCACGGACTCCCCCCACCCAAACCCACCACAGTTACCAGTTTTTTTGAGACAAAGTTTCACTTTTTCACCGAGGCTGGAGTGCAGTGGTGTGCTCTCGGCTCACTACAACCTCTGCCTCCTGGGTTCAAGTGATTCTCCTGCATCAGTCTCCTGAGTAGCTGGGATAACAGACGTGTGCCACCATGCCTGGCTAACTTTTTGTATTTTTAGTAGAGACGGGGTTTCATCATGTTGCCCAGGCTGGTCTCGAACTCCGGGACTCAGGCAATCCTCCTGCCTTGGCCTCCCAAAGTGCTGGGATTACAGGTGTGAGCCAGCACAACTGGCCTACAATTTTTTAAAAAGGTAAAATAAAGATGGGATCTTGCTCTGTTGCCCAGGCTGGAGTGCAATGGCACGATCATAGCTCACTACAGCCTCCAACTCCTGGGCTCAAGCGATCCTCCCACCTCAGCCTCCCCACTCGCTGGGATCACAGACATAAGCCACTGAGCTCGGCTCCATACTCACAGTTTTATGAAGTGTGTTTTTCTGGTGGATGTAAATACATAAATGTTTCCCCACATTGTAACAAATGCCTTCTAAACAGCAGTTCAGGCACTGCAAAAATATCCCATCCTGTGGCTGTCTTGTGGATTCTAAAATGAAAAACAAAAAAATAAAAATAGGCCAGGCGTGGTGCCTGGAGCCTGTAATCCCAGCGCTTTGGGAGGCCGAGGTGAGAGGATCACTTGAGGCCAGGAGTTCCAGACCAGCCTGGGCAACATAGAAAGCCTCTGTCTCTATTCCCGAAAAGTAAAATAATAAACAAACAAATAAATAAATAAGTAGTATACCAGAGAGATAGCCACCTGGCCTGTATAGAGAAAGCAGCCCAGGCCTCTCCCGTGGCTGGCCCATTGCAGGCCTCAGAGAATGCAGCTGTGGCTCAAAAATTATTCCCAGCTCCCTCTTCCCATGAAAAATCCTGTCCTGAGGCTGCTGGTCACAGCCGGCATCAGCAAGAAAATGACCAAATCAGCAGCTTCAGTGGAGACAAAAGGCCTGGGTGAGAGGTCAGCTGGGAGAACACTCCCTCCGGATCCCCGCCCATCACTGGGTCCTGGGGCTAGGGCAGGGGACAAGGCCAGGACCCCAACCCTCACATCAGACAGCATCAGATTCAGCTACTGGAAGAAGTAGAGAAACCCAAATGCAAACTTTTTTTTGAGACGGAGTCTCAGTTTGTCGCCCAGGCTGGAGTGCAGTGGCACAATCTGGGCTCACTGCAACCTCCGCCTCCCAGGTTCAAGCAATTCTCCTGCCACAGCCTCCTGAGTAGGAGGGATTACAGGTGCCCATCAACATGCCTGGCTAATTTTTGTATTTTTAGTACAGACGGGGTTTCACCATGTTTGCCAGGCTGGTCTCGAACTCCTGACCTCATGATCCACCCGCCTTGGCCTCTCAAAGTGCGTGAGCCACCGCGACCAGCCCCCCCAAATGCAAACTTTAACAAGACAGAAGCCTGTCTTCTCTCACCTGGAGCAAGGACAAAAGGTGTCCCTCTCAGGTGAGTTGCCCTTTGAAGCTCCACCCACCCGCAGCCCGGTAAGGTCTGTTGGCCACAGGCTGTTGCTCTGAATAATACTGGGGGCCATCAGTGAGGGAGGGGGTGCCTGTGAAGGTTGGGGGCCCCTGCCTACCTCCTGAGGCACACGTGGGAGGCTAGATCTGCTGGGCAGGGGCAGGTGAACTCAGGTGAGCTCAGGTACATCCCAGCAGGACCCACGTCACCTTGGCAAATCCCTGCTTATTTTATTTTATATTTTATTTTATTTTATTTTATATTATTCACTCTGTTGGCCAGGCTGGAGTACAGTGGTATGATCTCAGCTCACTGCAAACTTCGACTTTCGGATTCAAGCCATTCTTAAGCCTCACCCTCCTGAGTAGCTGGGATTACAGGCATGCACCACCACACCCAGCTAATTTTTGCATCTTCTATAGAGATGGGGTTTCACCATGTTGGCCAGGCTGGTCTCGAATTCCTGACCTCAGGTTATCTGCCCGCCTCAGCCTCCCAAAGTGCTGGGATTACAGGTGTGAGCCACCGTGCCTGGCTGGGTTATAACTGTTAATATACAGGTCATGCATCCCAGCCACGAGGAACAATTAGCTGTTTCCTGAACACTGCCCTCTCCACCCGGAGTCCCCTCCCTCTCTATGGGTTCACACCTCCTACAGAAGCCCAGTTTTCCTGGAGCTCACTCTGAACCTCCTCCCTTCTTAGTCTCCAAGTCTGGCTGTCCACACCAACTGGGCACCCCCTCAGGGCTGACGCCATGCCCACCCTCTATCATTACAGCATTGCGTGTTCGCTGAACTGAATTGAAACACTCTTCCCGGCCGGGTGTGGTGGCTCACGCCTGTAATTCCAGCACTTTGGGGGGCTGAGGCAGGTGGATCACAAGGTTAGGAGATCGAGACCATCCTGGCTAACACGGTGAAACCCCATCTCTACTAAAAATACCAAAAAAAATTTTAAAAAAATTAGCCGGGCATGGTGGCAGGCACCTGTAGTCCCAGCTACTCCGGAGGCTGAGGCAGGAGAATGGCGTAAACCCAGGAGACGGAGGTTGCAGTGAGCCAAGATCATGCCACTGCACTCTAGCCTGGGCGACAGAGTAAGACTCTGTCTCAAAAAAAAAAAAAAAAGAAACACTCTTACCAATTTACAGTTGGGGAAACTGAGGTCAAAATGTTTAGGCCAGGCACGGTGGCTCACAGCTGTAATCCCAGCACTTTGGGAGGCCGAGGTGGGAAGATCATCTGAAGCCAAGAGTTTAAGATCAACCTGGACAACATAATGAGACCCCATCTCTATAAAAAATAAAAAAAATTACCTGGGCATGGTGGTGCATGCCTATAGTCCCAGCTAGTCTGGAGGCTGAGGTAGGAGGATCGTTTGAGCCTGGGAATTTGAGGCTGCAGTGAGCTATGATCGCACCACTGCATTCCAGCCTGGCTGACAGAGTGAGATTCCTTCTCTAAAAAAAGGTTCACTCATTTCTCAAAGATTATGGATACCAAGACAGTTGAGGGGTGGTAATGTTAACTTAGCAAGTTCATGCATTCATTCAACAAATATTACTGGTTGTCTACCCTCTGCCAAGCACTGCACTGGGTCCCTTAGGGGATAGGAACAAGACCGTATGTGGCACCTCTCTCCCGCAGAAGAGTGGTCTCACCATACAGACCACAACCTCCCCCAACACCCACATTCCTGCACTCAAGGGAAAAGCAGGGACATTTAAGCTCTGCTTTGAAGTGGAAGTATGATTTGTCAAACAGACAAAGGGGGCAGGGCGGGACTGGTAGAAGGCCAGCTAGGTCAAAGGCATCCAGGCTAGCTTATCAAGGGGGGACAGAGGGAAACCAAGCCACAGAAGCCAACCGCAGCCTGGGCACAGACAGGCGTCAGGGTTTGGTCACTGCTTAGTTTCTGAGCTGAAACTTGGCATCTGCCTCTCCACGCAGGAGGGGACCTGGCAGCTGTCTCAACTCCTCTAAAATAGCAGTAGAGGCATCCTGTCCCGGAGAGGGTTCATTTGTATCTTGGGAGCCGATCACCATGAGATCCTTTTTTTTTTTTTTCCTTTTGGGACGGAGTCTTGCTCTGTCGCCCAGGCTGAAGGGCAGTGGCTTAATCATGACTCACTGCAGCCTCGACCTCCTGGGCTCCAGCGATCCTCCCACCTCAGCCTCCCCAGTAGCTGGGACCACAGGCGCAGGCCCAGCGAATTTTTGTATTTTTGGAGAGACGGAGGTCTCACTATGTTACGTTGCCCAGGTTGTTCTCGGACTCCTGGCCTCAGAGGATCTGCATGCCTTGGCTTCCCAAAGTGCTGGGATTACAGGCGTGAGCCACCTCCCAGGCTATGAGATCCTTGATAACCATGAGATCCTATGCCAAAGTTCCCCACCCACGCTGGCCCCAATACAGACCGGAAGTTTTTGCCCCAGCAGCCCTGTCCCCCTCCTCATCCCTTTCTGTCCAGTGCCAACAGCATCTCACCTTTCCAAGCTGCGGTCCGTCCCAATGACCCGAGACATCTTTGCAAGCATAGCATGGCTGGAGGATGTGTTTCACCAAACGCGATATAAGCACCACCAGGTGCCCAGCGCGGAGGTGGATGTGGGAGAACCCCGGACGCCTCACCAATGACACCTGCGGCCTGGGAAGGAAAAGAGATGGAGCGGGGTGAGGGGGAAGAGGTTGCTCCGCGTTTTCCGCCCGCCCGCCTGCTTTCCGCGCGGCACTGAGGCCTGAGAACCGCGAGGCGGCCCGCGCGCGCCTGACCCGCCCACCCCCCTCCCGCCCGCCCCAGGCCCCGCCCTCCCGCGCCCGCCCCAGCGCCGGCCCCTTTTGTTTCCTCCCGGAGCCGGGCCGCTGGCTCCGCTGGCTCCGCTGGCTCCGCGCGGCGCTCGGCTGGGCTCGGCCGCGGGGCGCGCAGGCGGCTGCCGGGCGGCCTCGGTGCACGCCTCCCGCCTTCCCGGAGACGGGGCGCGAGACCCGGGCTCCGAGCACCGATCGCTGGGATCCCCGGCGCCAGGAGGGGGTGCAGCCGGTGGGCAGCGCCGCGCAGGGAGGGGCCGCAGCATCCTCGCCCCCCAGCGCGCCCGGGCCCGAGAAGAGGAGGCCGGGGCTCTCCGGGCCTCTCGCCGCTTAGCCTGATGCTGGAGGGACGAAGGTAGGGGCCGCCAGAGGGGCCGAGGGAGGGGGTCGCGCGGGCAACAAAGGACGGAGAGATATGGGGGGCGGCGGCCTGGCCGAAAGCGGGGCTGCCGGCCGGGAGGCATTGTCGGGGCGTGGGCAGGGGCGGGAGGGTTCGAGGCCGGCCGGTGGGCGTGGGCGGGAGCTGGCTGGGGTGTGCCCCAACTTCCCTGTTGCTTGCAGGAGAGGAGGGGGCGCTGCTTGGGGTGCCAGGGTTGGGGGCTATTCCTGGGCTGCGGGTCCCCCTGTTGAAGGCATCACCAGCCTCATCAGGGTCGCCACCCACGGACAAGGGTTTGGCCCATCTTTTGGGACGGAAGCCTGTCCCCGCTTCCAAGGGCAGAGCAAGACGGCTGGACGCGCCGCAGGGCTCTCTGGGCTCACAGAGCCTGGGGAGCACAGCCTGGTGGGCGCGGCCATGTAGCCCCCATTCCAAACCTGGGGCCTGGGAGAACAGGGACTGCCCCCCACTCCTCCCTGCTGCACCCTATGGGGTCGCCTGGCCGATGCCCTTTGCGAAACTTGGTTGGAGTGCATGGCTGAGGAGGGGTAGGAGGAGACTGAGGCAGGCGGCTTCCCTCAGGGGGTGCCCCCCCAAGCTGGCGCTGGTGGCTGGTGAGGCAGCAGATTTTCTGCCCTCCTCCCGGGGAGGGGCGGCGGCCGCGGAGGATGCTTGGCTGAGCCTCCAGTGCCCGCCCGTTTGGACCTTTCAGGCGGAGCTTGGGCCGAGCTGGTGCCCACTGGGCACTGCCACGCAGGCCCCAGCCCCACCCTGGGAAGGACGGGCAGAGGGAGCACCTTGGGGGGAAATTACCCATCCAGCAGTGTGTCCCCCAGTGTCTGAGACCCTTCCTCTCTCTTCTGGATGAGAAGTGGGGGTCTGGGATGAGGGGGGCTGCCCTCACTCTTGCAGGATGCCTGAGGGAGGTGGGTGGGGTGGCCTAGGGCTGTGGGCAGAAGAGGAGGAAGAGGGTGCAGGGAGCACCACGTGTGTGCTCCAGAGGCCTCTTCCCCATCAGTTGTAAATGTAAACAATAAGCCCTTCATTCATTCAGCTGTTGTTACCTGACCCGGAACTTCTAGGGGCTGGCTGATACACAGGACAGCAGCCTCAGTGCCCCCCAAAAATGCAGCCCCGGGGTTTGATGAGTGCATTAGTGGGGAAGCTGGGGGCATAGAGGGGGTCCCCTGGAGGATGGGGCAGACCAGGAAGCTTCATAGAGCATCATGCAGAAGTTTGCTGCCAGGATGCTTGAAGGGGGTTTCGTGCAGGAGAAATAGCATGGATAAGGGCTTGGAGTCAGAAAAGGAGGCTATTGGGTTAGAGAAACAGCTTAGGATTTAGGGGACTTAGACCTGCGGTTGAGGACAGGGTGCATTCCTGTCTGCAGTGCCTTGCCGGGGAATGATGGGGTTCTGGCTTCAGGACAGGTGGAGGGGGTGGAGATGGAGAGGGGCTCCAAAGGCAGAAGAGGCAGGTAGAGGTGCCTGGGAGGAGCCTGCTCCACACTCACCTGTGTGCACCTGCAAACTCCAGCCCTCGGCACTGGCACTGTGCAGGCTGGGAAGGTGGTGCCTGGAATTCTGCACTCAGAGCCCAAAATCCCAGCAGGGGGAATTTACTCCAAGGAGCACTAGTCGCTTTCCAGCATCTGCTGTCTACCTTGGCGGCGAAGAGTTCAGATGCTGGAGCTTAACAGCCCGAGTTCAAATCCCAGCTCTGCCACTGCCTAGCTATGTAACCTCTCACATTGCGTCTCTCTCTGCCTGGACATCCTCATCTGTAAAATTGGGATCCTTATGGTATCTGGCTTTTAGGGTTGTTAGGAGAACTGTGCCCTGTGACAGAGTAGATGTCCTGTAAGTGTTGTTGCTGCTGTAGAGTGGCTTCCCAGCCTCCACTCACACACGTTTCAGGGAGAGGAGGCTCATGCCCACTCCAGGCTGTTTGTCCTTCTTCAAGCAGCCTTGCTGGTTAGCCCTGACCCGGGACCTGCTGTTCCCTGCCTCACTGCAGCCTCCTCCCTGGTCCTGCCTCCCTTGGTGATGGAAAGGCCATCTCCCCACAGCTCCAGCTGTCCCTGCTCCCCACCTGGCAGGCCTGCCCACGTGTGGTCCCCCAGTTCCCTCTTGGCCTCCCTTCCTGGCCCTGCCACCCTGACAGTTGGTCCTGCCGTCTTTTTTTTTTTTTTTTGAATTGGAATTTTGCTCTTGTTGCCCAGGCTGGAGTGCAATGGTGCGATCTTGGCTTGCTGCAACCTCCGCCCCCAGCGATTCTCCTGCCTCAGCCTCCCAAGTAGCTGGGATTACAGGCATGCGCCATCACATCCGGCTAATTTTTTTGTAGTTTTAGTAGAGACAGGATTTCACCATGTTGGCCAGGCTGGTCTTGAACTCCTGACCTCAGGTGATCCACCTGCCTCAGGCTCCCAAAGTGCTGGTATTACAGGCGTGAGCCACCGTGCGCAGCCAGTTCTACCCTCTTGATGCCACCTGCTCTACCTCCACTTCCATATCCAGGGGAGGGAAGCTGCGTTTGTGACGCTCTAATTCCCTGCCCATTGGTTCTTGTAAGAACTTCAGATTTTGTGCAGGTTAAAAAAAAAAAAAAAAAAAGTATATATTAAGTGCTTACTTTGTGGAGAATGGTTCTGAGCTTTTTTGAGATGGAGTCTTGCTCTGTCGCCCAGGCTGGAGTACAGTGGTGTGACCTCAGCTCATTGCAACCTCTACCTCCCGGATTAAAGCAATTCTTCTGCCTCAGCCTCCCGAGTAGCTGGGACTACAGGCCCATGCCACCAAGACTGGCTAATTTTTTGTAGTTTTAGTAGAGGCGGGGTTTCACCGTGTTGGCCAAGCTGGTCTGGAACTCCTAACCTCAAGTGATCTGCCCACCTTGGCCTCCCAAAGTGCTGGGATTACAGGCCTGAGCCACCACACCCGGCCTGGTTCTAAGCTCTTTAAATTCATTCCTTCATTTGTGGATATTTTGATAAGGCTGCCTACATTTAACAGATAAGAATATCCTGGTGCAAAGAGGTGGCTGTGTCTGCCCTTGATGCATTTGCTAAGCACCTACTGTATGCCTGGGAGGTATGCCTCCTTCAGCCACACTGCTCTACCCACCCTCTTCAGGTTCATGTCCCTGAACAATTATGATCCTGCCTTCTCAGACACCCACCCCTTTTGCTCAGGTGCAAAGTCCAAATACGCTATCTACCTTTTAGGGGCCGCCCCCAGTTGTATCTTTCCACTGCACCTCTCCCCATGCTCCCAGACTGGGCACACCCAGACTTGCCTCACCTAAGGCTGCTGTGGCCCCTTTAATAAACTGCGAGGAGTGGGCATGGTTTGAGGAGCAGGGCTGGCTTTGAGGGTGGTGTGGGAGTGCCCTCCGATCCCATACCTTTGGAATTATTTTGTTGCAGGGAACAGGAACCTCCTTCAATTAGGTTAAGTGAAAAGGGACTTAAGAGTAGAGAACAGAGAACTTGTGCAGCAAACAATTGCAGGCGACCTGGCCCCCCGGGACCCCGGAAGCTGGCAGGCAGCTCCTCCTCTGGCTTTCCTCTCTGTGGACTGCGGTTTCATTTTCTCGGCCTCTCTCAGCGCATCCATCCTGTCTCCTTCTCCTTTCCCCTACAGGCTCCGTCTCCTTGGGTTGTGAGCGTGGCTGTGTTGAACGGGGCTGTAGCCTGAGTCCACGGGACCTCCCAATGGGGGTCTCCTTCATCTTGGGGTGCAGAGAGACACTGATTAGTCCAGCCTGGATATGGAAGCCCACCCGCCTCTGCTGGGCTGGTGGGGGGCAGGCCACGTGGTCTCTGGGGCTGGGGGTTGAAAACGGGGCTGGCACAGCTGGGATAATTGGTTGGCTGCATTGATGATGAAAGTTGTGTGCTAGGTGAGGACCAGCGAAGCTGGGCATTCAGGGAGCTCATGAGCTGATGGAGGAGGCAGACCCATGGTCAATTAGCCATTGTGCCACCAGATGTGGGACTGATCAGTTGCAGCGTGATTTGTTGAAAGAAACCAGAGTGCACTGATCAGGCCCGTGTGGGGAGGAGAGGACAGGTGCGATGGCCAGGGCTGCCTGCCACTGGCTTCCCCTAGCCCTGCCCTGGGACAGGAGGAGGCTCTCTCCTTTCAGGACCTGGAGATGTAGGTCCGACCGGCAGTGTAGGACTTGAGCTTTTTTTTTTTTTTTTTTTTTTTTTTTTGAGACGGAGTTTTGCTCTTGTTGCCCAGGCTGGAGTGCAATGGTGTGATCTCAGCTCACCGCAACCTCTGCCTCCTGGGTTCAAGTAATTCTCCTGCCTCAGCCTCCTGAGTAGCTGGGATTATAGGCACGCGCAACCACGCCTGGCTAATTTTTGTATTTTTAGTAGAGACGGGGTTTCACCATGTTGGCCAGGCTGGTCTCGAGCCCCTGACCTCAAGTGATCTGCCCGCCTCGGCCTCCCGAAGTGCTGGGATGACAGGCATGAGCCACCGTGCCCAGCCAGACCCGAGCTTTTGAGCCTCCCGACCTGGCTCTTCTCACTGGGCTGCAAGGCTAGTCACAACGGAACCAGTAATACAAAACTCGTGTTTGCAGAGGAAAATGCTTCAAAATGTTAATGAAACGTTTCCCTTCTGAGTAGAAGGCAAAACAGGCCAGATGGCTTTTATTAACGAGGCCTGAATTTAGGACCTTCTCTGCTTAACGGCTTCTGTCTTGACGGAGCGTTTCTTGCTCCATGGCTGGGATCATACCTTCCACTCTAGCCTGAGCCCTGAGCGACACCCACTCCCGATTCATTTCCCTCCTTTGCCTTTTCCGCCCCTTGGGATGAGAGGGTGGAATTTCCGGCTCACCAGGAGAAGGGCCTGGTTTTTCAGCGTCGCCCCCACCACCCTGAGGTCTCAAGTTGGTCTGCCCTTGCCTGCAGTTAAACCTGGCTGATTCTGGCCCAGCTCCTTTTGGGGGTGCTCTAGCCCCTGCCCACCCCACAGTGTGCAGCACTGAGCTTCCAGAAGCTTTTACTAAATTGGGAAGACATCCGCCCTGCTTCCTGACAATGTAAACAATACTAGCGCTTTCCAGAAACATTTCAAGGCCAGACACTTTGATGCCTAGTGGAGCTGCTGGCTGGGCAACGGTTGCATATTGATCTGAAGGTTATGCTGGGAGGCCCGGCTGTGGTGTGTTGGGTGGGGTAGTCTGGAGGGCTTCCTGGAGGAATGGAACTGGGGCTAGGGGCTGGGCGTGGTGGCTCACGCCTGTAATCCCAGCACTTTGGGAGGCCGAGGCTGGCGGATCACGAAGTCAAGAGTTTGAGACCAGCCTGGGGTCCAACATAGTGTGAAACCCCTGCCTCTTTACTTGAAAATGCAAGAAGGTCGTGAGGGCGCGGCGCTCTGTAATCCCAGCTACTTGGGGAGGCTGGGGCAGGAGAATCGCTTTTGAACCTGGGGAGGCGGAGGTTGCAGTGAGCCGACATGGCACCACTGGGTGACTCCAGCCTACAGGGCGGGACTGCCTCAAAAAAAAAAAAAAAAAAAAAAAAAAAAAAGAACTGGGGCTAGGTTTTGTTTTGGTTTGTTTTGAGACAGGGCCTGGCTCTGTCAACCAGGCTGGAGTGCAGTGGCGTGATCTCAGCTCACTGCAGCTTCCTCACCTCCCAGCCATCTTCCCAATCACCCTTAGCCTCTCCAGTAGCTGTGACTACAGGTGCATGTCACCATGCCCAGCTACTTTATATTTTTTCTGTAGACGGGGTTTCACCATGTTGCCCAGGGTGGTCTCACACCCCTGAGATCAAGGGATCCTCCCACCTTAGCGTCCCAAAGTGCGGATTAGGTTGGAGGCTTACCGTAACGAAGGGCGGGTTTATGGCATCTATGATAAAAGAAGAAAAAGCCGAAATGGCGGTTCACCAGTCGGCGGAAGAACCCACCATCCCAATCGCTGGCGGTTGTTATAATTACGCTTAATGTTACGCCTGTCTGGCTTCACCTTTAACCTTTCTGTTTCCTGCTACTGTTCCTTTTGTAATGTATTGTTCCCTGCACAAACCCATTCCTTCCCTCCCTCCCTCTCCTCCCTCCTTTTCTTCCTTTCCTTTTTCCTTTTTCCTTTTCCTTTTCTTCTTTTGCGCCGCGTGCCGCCGCAAGCCGCGTGCAAAAACGAGATCTGATCCTATTCGACGATAAAAGCGACGCGATGACGATTACTGGAGGATGAGCGACTGGCGATCTGATCCCGGACCTGATCTGCAGTGCTTGCCTTCCTTAGTGCTGGGATTACAGGTGTGAGCCCCCGCCACCAGCCCATTCGCTTTTACTTTGCTCACATTCAGCTTCTTTGGAGCCAGGACCACAGAGGAGGAGTTGGAAGACGTCTGAAAGGGGCTTGTGTGTTCCTGGTTTGATTCCAGGAAAGGACTTGAGGTGATTTACAATGATAAACACAGTCTAACCTACTAAAAGTAAATGAGAAAATTAGGGCTGTGAATCAGGCTCATGCCTGTAATCCCAGCACTCCTTTGGGAGGCCAAGGAGGGAGAATTACATTTGGGGAGTTTGAGACCAGCCTGGCAACAGAGCAAGACCTCATCTCTACAGAAAATTAAAAACTTAGGGTAACCAGCTACTGGGATACTCGAGGCAGGAGGACTTTGGAACCCAGGAGTTTGAACGCAGCGAGCCATGATCGGTAAAGACAGACTTAGCCTGGGTGACAGAGTGAAACCCTGGTCTCAGAAAAAAAAAAAAGAAGAGGAAAAAAAAGTTTTTATAGAGGTAATCAAGTTCAAATGAGTCATTGGGCCCTCATCCAATATGACTGGTGTCCCCGTCTAATATGAAGCTGTCTTCGTCCTTGTAAGTAAAGGACATTTGGACACAGGCATGTCTAGAGGGGAAGACCACATGAGGACCCAGGGAATAGACACAGCCATCTCCACTAAGGAGAGAGAGCTCCGAAAAAAACAACCCTGCTGTGCCCAGTGCTGTGGTTCACGCCCTGTAATCCCAGCACTTTGGGGAGGCTGAGGTGGGCTGATCACGCAGGTCAGGAGCTGACCAGCCTGGCCAACATGGTGAAACATCAGTTCCCTACTAAAATACAAAATTAGCCAGGTGTAGTGGCGACACCTGTAATCCCAGATACTCGAGGCTGAGGCAGGAGAATCACTTGAACCTGGGGAGATGGAGGCTGCAGTAAAACCTGAGATTGCCACTCGTACCCAGCCTGAGCAACAGAGCAAGACTCTGAAAAAATGCAAAAAAAGGGCTATAATCGTGGCTCACGCCTGTAATCCCCAACTTGGGAGGCTGAGGCGTGGCAGATCACGAGGTCAGGAGTTCCAGACCAGCTTGGCCAATATGGCAAAACCCCGTTTCTACTAAAAAGATAAAAAATTAGCCAGGTGTAGTGGCGCACACCTGTAGTCCCAGCTACCCGGGAGGCTGAGGCAGGAGAATTACTTGAACCCGGGAAGCGGAGCTTGCAGTGAGCCGAGATCATGTCAATGCACTCCAGCCTGAATGACAGAGTGAAACCCTGTCTCAGAAAGAAAAAAAAAAAAACCTGAGTGAGACTTTGTCTCACCAAAAAAAAAAAAAAAAAAAAGCGAAAGAAACCAACCCTGCTGGCACCTTGACCTTGGACTTTTTCAGCCTCCATAGCTGTGAACCCTACATCTCTGTTGTTTAAGCCGCCTAGTCTGCGGTCCTTTGTGATGACAGCCGTAGCAGACTAATACAGTCCCTAAGACCAGCATCTGTTCCCTCACGGACACCATCGTCCCCCGTTACTGGCTGATCAGCTGCGGGTTGCCTCTCTGACGCAAGTATCTGGGCTCCTGGCTTGCTGCTCCGTCCCTTCTTCTCGGAGTCTGTGTCCTCAGTCAGCTTGGGTCTGGGGTATGGGGAAAGAGATGCATCTGTACAGCTGCAGAATCCTGGTATGAGCTCAGGAGAGCCTCTAAGAGCAGCTGTGCCAACAAGAGCAGGAACCGGCTGGGTGTGGTGGCTCACACCTGTAATCCTAGCACTTTGGGAGGCCAAGGCGGGAGGATTGCTTGAACTCAGGGGCTTGAGACCAGTCTGGGCAACCTAGCAAGGGCCCATGTCTGCAAAAAAATAAGCAAAAAATAACTGGACATCATGGCGCCTGCCTGTAGTGCCACTGGGGTGGGAGGAGCTGAGGCAGGAGAATTGCTTGAGCCTGGGAAGTTGAGGTTGCAGTGAGCCCTGATTGTGCCACCACCCTCCAGCCTGGGCGACAGAGTAAGACCCTGTCTCAGAAAAAAACCCAACTGAATAAGAAAACAAGGCCAGGCGCGGTGGCTCACGCCTGTCATCCCAGCACTTTGGGAGGCCGAGGCAGGTGGATCACAAGGTCAGGATATCGAGACCACGGTAAAACCCCGTCTCTACTAAAAATACAAAAAATTAGCCGGGTGCGGTGGCAGGCGCCTGTAGTCCCAGCTACTCAGGAGGTTGAGGCAGGAGAATAGCGTGAACCCGGGAGGCGGAGCTTGCAGTGAGCCGAGATCGCGCCACTGCACTCCAGCCTGGGGGACAGAGCGAGACTCTGTCTCAAAAAAAGAAAACAAAAGCAGGGCCCCCCCTTTGAGAGGAAGCCCCAGCCTCTGTCTACTTGAACCCCTGCCTGTTCCTTTGTTTGTGGGACCTACCCCTGGGAACACTCCATGCCTTGTGTGCTTGGGGGACCAGCCTTTCCAGCACAACCTGTCAGTCAGAATGTTGATCTGCTTCTTTCTGTCCTTCCCAGAGATAGCGCTGAGCAGGCTGGTGAATGTGGCGATGAGGTGTGAACAAGACACTGTAAGAATCCAGCTCGATGTGGGGAGGACGAGAGTAGCAGAGGAGGGCATTTTTTTCTTTTTTTTGAGATGGAGTCTCGCTCTGTCGCCCAGGCTAGAGTGCAGTTGTGCCATCTCGGCTCACTCCAACCTCCACCTCCAGGACTCAAGCGATCCAGAAGAGGGCATTTTAATGCATTCATATATTCACTAAACATATATTTTTGAGCTCCTGCATGGGCTGGTTGCTGTCCTAGGTACCGAGAGCCAGCAATGAACAAGATATGGAAAGATCTTGCCCTCCTAAAGCTGCACCCATGGTCTGGTGCAGTGTTCACACCTGCAATCTCAGCAGTTTGGGAGGCCGAGGCAGGATGATCGCTTGAGCCTAGGAGTTCGAGACCAGCCTGGGCAACATAGTGTGAGACCCCGTCTCTTATTTTTATTTATTTATTTACTTTGAGACACAGTTTCACTCTCTCGCCCAGGCTAGAGTGCAGTAGTGTGATTTCAGCTCACTGTGACCTCCACCTCCTGGGTTCAAGCAATTCTTGTGCTTCAGCCTCTCCAGTAGCTGGGATTACAGGTGCCTGCCACCACACCCAGCTATTTTTTTTTTTTTTTTTTGGTATTTTTAGTAGAGACAGGGTTTTGCCATGCTGATCTTGAACTCCTGATCTCAGGTGATCCACCCGCCTCGGCCTCCGAAAGTGCTGGGATTACAGGCATGAGCCACCGCACCTGGCCCCGTCGCTATTTTTATTTTATTTTATTTTATTTTTTATTTTGTTTTGTTTTGTTTGAGACGCAATTTCACTCTGCTGCCCAGGCTGGAGTGCACTGGCGCGATCTCAGCTCACTGCGGCCTCCGCCTCCTGGGTTCAAGCGATTCTCCTGCCTCAGCCTCCCGAGTAGCTGGGATTACAGGCATGTGCCACCACGCCCGGCTAATTTTTTGTATTTTTAGTAGAAATGGGGTTTCACCATGTTGGCCAGGCTGATCTCGAACTCCTGACTGCAGGTGATCGCCACCGCCAGCTTCGGCCTCCCAAAGTGCTGGGATTACAGGCGTGGGCCACTGTGCCCAGTCTGTCTCTATTTTTTAAAAAATGTTTAAATAAAAAAGTTGTACCCAGTGAGAGGAAGGGCATTCTAGGAACCCGGCATGGCACGTGTGAAGGCCTGGATATGTGACCTAGTGGATATGAGTGTGGGTGGGTGTCTGTGGCTTTCAGCCAGAATTTGATGACTAACATGCGGTTCCCTTTCTGGAAGCAGCAGAAGAAAAGAACCGATGTTGAGGCCAGGCACGGTGGCTCACACCTGTAATCCCAACACTTTGGGAGGCCGAGGCAGGATGATCAGTGGAGCCCCAGAGTTGGAGACCAGCCTGGGCATCTTGGTAAAACCCTGTCTCTATAAAAAATACAAAAATTAGCCGGGTGCAGTGTCTGTAATCCCAGCTACTCAGGAGGCTGAGGTGGGAGGATTGCTTGACCCCCAGGAGTTTGAGGCTGCAGTGAGCTGTGATCGTGCCACTGCATTCCAGCCTGGGCAGCACAGCAAGACCCTGTCGCAAAAATAAATAAATAAGTAAATAAATAAATAAATAAATAGTAAAGACCCTGCCTTGAAGGCTAATTAGTGACTGTCCTCACCCCTGGGCCACCAAATTAGTTCTGTTCCTCCTCCACCCTCCCTGCCCCTTGTAGTGTGCTGGGCTGCCCCTCAGGGGCATAGTGTGCTCACGGCCTGCTGGGTTCGTCTTTTCTCCAAGACACCGCACCCTGGAGTGGACCCTGATTTGCACCCCGTCCCCTCTGGCTGGGGCGGCTTATGCCACTCAGGGACCAGGCCTGAACCTCAGTGGGCTCAGCCTCTTCCCCAACCCTTGCCTGCAGGAGAAGGTGTAGGAGTGAGAGAGCAGCACCCTGGGGTGCTGACTTGAGGCCCTTCTTCTTCTTCGTTTTTTTTTTTTTTTTGAGGCAGAGTTTTGCTCTTGTCTCCCAGGCTGAAGTGCAATGGCGCGATCTTGGCTCACCGCATCCTCCACTTCCCAAGTTCAAGCAATTCTCCTGCCTCAGCCTCCCAAGTACCTAGATTATAGGCATGCACCAGCACGCCCGGCTAATTTGTATTTTTAGTAGAGACGGTGTTTCTCCATGTTGGTCAGGCTGGTCTCAAACTCCTGACCTCAGGTGATCCACCCACCTCAGCCTCCCAAAGTGCTGGGATTGCAGGCATGAGCCACTCTGCCCAGCTTTTTTTTTTTTTTTTTTTTAACAGAGTTTTACTCTTGTTGCCCAGGTTGGAGTACAGTGCTGTGATCTCAGCTCACTGTAACTTCTGCCTCCTGGGTTCAAGCAATTCTCCTGCCTCAGCCTCCCTAGTAGCTGGGATTATAGGCGCGCGCCACCATGCCCAGCTAATTTTTGAATTTTTAGTAGAGCTGGGGTTTTGCCAATTTGGCCAGGCTGGTCTCGAACTCCTGACCTCAAATGATTCGCCCGCCTTGGCCTCCCAAAGTGCTGTGATTACAGGCATGAGCTTCCGCGCCCGGCCTCTTCCCACCTTTCGTAGTCTCCGGCGTCTATTACTCCCCTCTGTATTTTCATGTATACCCATTGTTTAGCTCCCACTTATAAGTACCATCATGTGGTATTTGATTTTGTGAGTTGTTTCGCTAGGGATAATGGCTCCCAGTTCCATCCATGTTGCTGAAACAGACATGATTTCATTCTTTCTGACGGCTGAGTGGTATTCCGTGGTAGACATATACCACATTTTCTTTATCCAGTCCTCCCTTGATGGACACATATGTTGATTCCATGTCTTTGCTCTCGTGAATTGTGCTGTGATCAACATACCAGTGCAGGTATCCTTTGGACAGAATGAATCATTTTCCTTTGGGTAGATGGCAATTAGTAGGATTGCTGGATGGAAGGCCCATTCTATGTTCAGTTCTTTGAAAAATCTCTGCACCGTTTCCCATAAAGGTACTAATTTGCATTCTTACCAACAGTGTATAAGCGTTCCCTTTTCTCCACATCCTTTCCAACATGCATTGTTTTCAGGCTTTTGAATAATAGCCAGTCTGACTGGTGTAAGATGGTATCTCATTGTGATTTTAATTTGCATGTTCTGATGATCCGTGATGCTGAGCATTTTTTATATGGTTCTTGGCCGCTTGTATGTCTTCTTTTGTATGCACTGTTTTTATGTCCGACTTCTTTCACTCAAGATTGTAATTGCGAGGTTCTTACATATCATTGCATGCAGTTGGCATTTGTTCATTCTCATTGCTGTATGTTATTATACTATGCGAACAAACCACAACTTGTTTACTTTTATTATTATTATTATTATTGAGACAGAGTCTCGCTCTTGTCTCCAGGCTGAAGTGCAATAGCATGATCTCGACTCACTGCAACCTCCACCTCCAGCGTTCAAGCAATTCTCCTGCCTCAGCCTCCCGAGTAGCTGGGATTACAGGCACCCACCACAATGCCCGGGTAATTTTTTTTTTTTTTTTTTTTTTTTTTTTTTTGAGACAGAGTCTTGCTCTGTTGCTAAGACTGGAGTGCACTGGCGTGATCTCAGCTCACTGCAGCCTCTACCTCGTGGGTTCAAGTGATCCTCCTGCCTCAGGCTCCCAAATAGCTAGGATTACAGGTGCCTGCCACCACGCCAGGCTAATTTTTGTATTTTTAGTAGAGATGGGGTTTCACCATGTTGGCCAAGCTGGTCTCGAACTGCTGGCCTCAAGTGATCCACCCGCCTTGACCTCCCAAAGTGCTGGGATTACAGGTGTGAGCCACCATGCCTGGCCTTATTGACTCATTCTAATGGTGATGGATGTGTGGGTTATTTTCGGTGTTGGACCTTTTTTTATGGCTGGTGGTTCTGAGCATGCCAACTCTGTGTGTCCAGCTCTCACAAGACAGACAGGCTGGGAGTTCCCAGGGCCCTGTGGTCCCCAGGCTGTTGGTAGGGCAAGGAAGATGCCTCCTTTATTTTTAACTTTTTTTTATTTTTTAAATTTTTTTGAAACAGAGTCTTACTCTGTCACCCAGGCTGGAGTGCAATGGCATGATATCGGCTCACTGCAACCTCCGCCTCCCTGGTTCAAGCGATTCTCCTGCCTCAGCCTCCCAAGTAGCTGGGATTACAGGTGCACACCACCACGCCCGATTAATTTTTGTATTTTCATAGAGATGGGGTTTCACCGTGTTGGTCAGCTGGTCTTGAACTCCTGACCTCAGGTGATCTGCACACCTCAGCCTCCCAAAATGCTGGGATTACAGGCATGAGCCACCACCCCTGACCAGAAGATGCCTTCTCTACAACTGAGGAACCGCAGCCCTTAGCTCGGATATAGTGAGAATGGTAGTGTGTGGGACCAGAACTCGGGCTTCTAGACTCAACCCTTGCTTGTCTCCCAGCTGCAGCTGCCAGAGAAGTTGGGGTTTGACTGGGGCACTTGGCCTGGGTCTGTCCTGCCCTGCTCAGCCCCGGAGCGCCGAGCCTTGCGCTGTGTAAACGTGGTCCTCACTATATACTGTGGTCTTGCCAGTTTCATCTCCCTCCCTCCTGTTTGAAGCCACGTGGGCTTGTGGAGCCTGGGTTCCGGCCCCAGATCTGCTGTGATGCTGGGGCAAGGCTCCATCCCCACGCTGGCTCTCAGCTGTCCCCACTATCTGCATGGCCACCAGGCCAATGGGTGTTCTCAGGGCAGCTCAGGATTTATCCCCACCCCGTTCTTCTTGGGGCTCCCCCGTACCCCCACTGCTGGCCAGCAACTGTGTGAGTGTTTCCTGCACAGCTGGGGCTGCAGCTCCCCGCGGGCCTGGCAGAACAAGTGGGAGAAGGCTGACCAAGTATGGGTGGAGACAGCAGCACAGACAGCCGGGCACCCTCCCATCGGCTCTCCCAGACCCGAGGGATAGTGTATATAAGGCTCAGAGCTTTGGCTTCCTCCTGAGAGCCGGCAAGACTCACAGGGAAGGGGCCGTCCAGCCCTGCCCTCTGCTTGCCCTGGCCAGGGAGGATGTGGAGACTTTAGCTTCACCACTGGGTGACCTAAGTCAAGCTTCTCAGATTCCCTGAGCCTTGGGCAAATGCAAACAAAGCCGCGTGGGCTAGATGGGCAGTGGGGCCCGTGGAGCAGGTGAGGTGCCAGCCTGGAGTGGTGTCACACCCAGGACCCCCCACTGGATTCTGCATGGTGCAGGATTGGGGTGGGACTGGCATTCTGGTGCATGTGTGGGCATTGGGGTGCTTGGTAGGGCAGGACTTGGGGAGCCCCCTTCGTGCTCAGAGCAGGGCTCACCATTGGCTCAGAAAGCCTGGCCTGGCAGTCAGCATTTGGGGTCCTCTCTGTTGGGGGCTTGCCTCTTGGTGGGTGTGCAGTGGAGATAATGTTTCCTTCTCCCTCCCCTTGTGTCTCTTATCTTTTTTTTTTTTTTTTTTTTTTAAATAAATAGGGTCTTAGGCCAGGTGCGGTGGCTCACGCCTGTAATTCCACCACTTTAGGAGGTGAAGGCGGGTGGATCACCTGAGGTCAGGAGTTCGAGACCAACCTGGCCAACATGGTGAAACCCCGTCTCTATTAAAAATACAAAAATTAGCCAGGTGTGGTGGCGCACTCCTGTAGCCTCAGCTACTTGGGAGGCTGAGGCACTAGAATCGCTTGAACCCGGGAGGCAGAGGTTGCAGTGAGCCGAGATCATGCCACTGCACTCCAGCATGGGTGAGAGAATGAGACTCAGTCTGAAAAGAAAAAGGGTCTTGCTCTGTGGCCCAGGATGGGATTCAGTGGGACAATCATAGCTCACAGCTCACTGTAGCCTCAAACTTCTGGGCTCAAGCAATCCTCCCGCCTTAGCCTCCTAAGTAGCTGGGACTACAGGTGTTTGTCACTATGCCTGGTTATTTTTTTTTTTTTTAATTTTAATTTTTTAGGAGGTGAGGTCTCACTGTGTTGTCCAGGCTGGTCTTGAACTCCTGGCCTCAAGTGATCCTCTTGCCTTGGCATCCCAGAGTGCTAGGATTGCAGGCATGAGCCACCGTACCTAGCCTATCTTTATTTTTCTTTAAAAAAATGATTAAGAAGCCGGGCACGGTGGCTCACGCCTGTAATCCCAGCACTTTGGGAGGCCAACGCAGGCGGATCACCTGAGGTCAGGAGTTCAAGACCAGCCTGGCCAACATGGTGAAACCCCATTTCTACAAAAATATAAAAATTATCTGGGCATGATGGCAGGTGCCTGTAATCTTAGCTACTCGGGAGGCTGAGGCAGGAGAATCGCTTGAACCCACGAGGTGGAGGTTGCAGTGAGCTGAGATCACGCCATTGCACTCCAACCTGGACAACAGAGGGAGACTCTGACTCAAAAAAAAAAGATTAAGAAATTTGTTAGATATTCAGAGGAATAGACAGTATACATTGAACATCCATGTGCATCCCATAGGGCTAGGAAACAAACCTTAGAAATATAACAAAGGCTGGGCATGGTGGCTAATGCCTGTAATCCCAGCACTCTGGGAGGCTGAGCCAAGAGGATCGCTTGAAGCCAGGAGTTCAAGACCAGCCTGGGCAACATAGTGAGATCCTGTCTCTACAAAAATTAGCCGGATATGGTGGCATACACCTGTGGTTCCAACTGCTTGGGAGGTTAAGGAGGGAGGATCACTTGAGTCCAGGAGTTCGAGGCTGCAATGAGCTATGATTGTGTCACTGCACTCCAGCCTGGGCGACAGAGGGAGACCCTGTCTCCAAAAATAAATAAATGAATAAATAAATAAATAAAGTCCCCAGTTACCCCACCCCAGTCCCTTCCCACCACCAAACCACCCCTCCCTGTTCTTACAATGGAGTTCATCCTGTAGGTGCCTCCAGGGCAGGCAGGCCAGTTGCCAGGGAGGGCCCTCTAGGGTAGCACCTGTCCCTCCAGTGTACACTCACGTCCCCTGTACAGACCAGGGGCTCTGCCATCTGCGCCTACACACCCACTGCTCTGCCCCCTCTCCAACACTTGGCATTGCCAGGCCTTTTGAGTTGCCCATTGGATAGGGCACCCTGGGTTTGCCTTTTCCTGGGGAGGCGCAGTGGCTCTCTGTCTCTCAGCTGGTGGGTTGTGCAGCCTGGCCTCCCCCACAAAGGCTGGTCCCATTCCTGCCCACCTATCGTTGGGTGCCCTCAGGTTGGTGCCCCGTGGTTCTTTTAAGTTCTCTGCTGCAGCCCCTACCTCCCCCCGCCTCCCTCCCTGCGTTCCCTCTCTGTCCCAGATCAGGCCACATTTTGTTTGTTTTTGAGATGGAATCTCACTTTGTTGCCCAGGCTGGTGCCCAGGCAATGGCACCATCTTGGCTCACTGCAACCTCCACCTCCTGGGTTCAAGTGATTCTCCTGCCTCAGTCTCCCAAATAGCTGGGATTACAGGTGCCCGCCACCATGCCCAGCTAATCTTTCCATTTTTAGTAGAGTTGGGGTTTCGCCATGTTGGCCAGGCTGGTCTTGAACTCCTGACCTCAGGTGATCCTCCCATCTTGGCCTCCCAAAGTGCTGGGATTACTGACATGAGCCACCACGCCCGGCCACATTTTGGGGGTCCGCTTCCATCTCAGCAGCCCCCAACGGGCCTCTCTCCCTGCACCTCAACCTTACTGCCCCCGCTGGCAGTTCACCATCATCCTCAGCTCCCAGAGTGGTCTTGCTGGCGTGCTTGTCTGATTGTGGGGGACCCCTGGCTTGGAGTCTTTCTGTGGCCCCTCATCCCCTCAGCCTGATTGCTGGGGCACGTCGGGGAGAGCCTGCCTGTCTCTCACACTCTCTAGATGCCCCCCTGCATTCCAGCCCGACCAGATCCTTGGGTGTTGGGTGGACCTGGCAGAGTGTGGTCAGTTTCCCTTGCTGGATCCCAGAACCCTCTGCCCCGCAGGTGCTCCCTGCCCAGGCTTCAGGTTACGGGGCCCTTGCTCCTCCGAGAGGTGCTGTTGTGCCTGGTGCCTTAGGGCTTGTGGCGTGTGGGTAGGGACTGTGCTGAGCCTACCTCTGGGGCCTGATTGTGGGGACTGTGGGTTACCCCTCAGGAAGTGTGGGCATGAGCTCCCCAGCTGCCGGGACCCCCGAGGGCCCTGGAGAGAGTGGGGTCTGGTGAAGACTGGATATGACCCACCCCAGCCAGCAGGAGTGTCCCTGCCAAGCACCTGCCCCTCCGGGAGTGAGCCACGTCCGGGGTCTCTGCAGGCGTGCCCACTTCCTGGCTCCCACCTCCCTCGCCCCAGGACGAGGCTGGCCCGCCAAACTGAGACGGGCTTTCCACTGCTCCACTTGGCACCCGTCCCTCTCCGCCGGGGCCCTGATTGGCAGAGAGTTCCGAGGCTGCAGCCCGCCACCCCCGGGCAGCTGAAATGGAAGCCATGAAATGCAGCCGGGGCTTGTCTCCGGGAAACGGCAGAGGAGGGTGGCACAAAAGGGGGCCTGTTGGTCTGAATGCCACCCCGCCCTCGCCTGTCCATCCTGTGTACCAGGGCCTCCAGAGAGTAGTGACAGTCCCCTTCCTGAGCAGCCGGGCACGCTCCTGGGGTGTCTTCTCTGCCTCACTCCCAGGAGGTGGTGATAATTGTACTCCATTTTACAGGTAATGAAACTGAGGCTCTCTCTGGGCCAAGGGCTCACAGCCACTCGGGGTAAGTCTGGGGTTTGGAGCTGGGACTGCGCCAGGCTTCTCCCACATCGGCCGCAGTGTGGCCAGAGGCCAATTTATCATCAAGTCCCAGCGTTTTCCAAGAATCCCTCTCTCTTCCTCTGTCCCACCAGCACAGCTGAGTCACACAAGGGCAGGTGGCCTCCCCCGTCTTCCTGTTCACCATTCTCCCCTCTCCCCTTCCGGGTGCTCCTTGGGGGGCTGCTCCCCCTCTGCACCCTTCTCCCCCTCCCACAGCGAGGGTGGCCGGGCCTGACTGAATGCCGCCTTGGTTCTCCTCTCCTGCCAGCTCTTTGGTTTCCTTTGTGAGCCGTGGCAGGCGGACGCTGTCCCCAGAGGCCAGGGGGCTCACAAATGTTATTCCAGGGCTGGGCTGGGCAGGATGGGAGGTATGGAAGGGCCAGACCCGGGTCTGATTCCAGGACAGCCACTTAGCAGTGTGTGACTTTGAGTCCCTGAACTTCTCTGCACTCGGGAAGCTCCACCTGTCACAGGACCTCTGCCTTGTCCAGGGGCTGAGGACATGAGACCACATTCGTGCAATGCCTGGTAGACAGTGGATTCGTTTTTTGTTGTTGTTGTTGTTTTGTTTTGTTTTTTTGAGACAGAGTCTCGATCTGTCGCCCAGGCTGGAGTGCAATGGCACCATCTCGGCTCACCACAACCTCCGCCTCCTGGGTTCAAGCGATTCTCCTGCCTCAGCCTCCTGAGTAGCTGGGACTAAAGGTGCCCGCCACCATGTCTAGCTAATTTTTTTTTTTTTTTGTATTTTTAGTAGAGATGGGGTTTTACTATGTTGGCCAGGCTGGTCTCAAATGCCTGACCTCATGATCCGCCCACCTCAGCCTCCCAAAGTGCTGGGATTACGGGCATGAGCCACCACGCCTGGCAATGGTAGGTTCTTCGTACTGGAGGCTGCTGGGGGGTTCGGGAGGACCAGAGGGCAATTACGGGAGCGTTCCCTGGGAGGAGTGTTTCTGGGGATTTGTGGCCTGGAAGGCCTTTGTCCTCTGGGCCACTGTAGGTTTGCTGTCGTGGGAATTCCAGATCATGGCTCTGTGCCAGGCACCATGGCTCAGGCTGGGTTCCCAGGGAGGAGAGACTATGGCCCTGCCTGAAGTTACCTGTGAGCTCCCGGGTGGCATGACGAAGATAGACAAGAACAGCGTACTCTCTCCTCCTGGGCCCCACATGTGATCCTGAGGTCCTGGGAGACTTCCTGGAGGAGGTGGCATCAGGCTAGTTGTCAGTAGGTAATGCAAATAGATGAAGTGAAACAGGTGGGAGAAAAGGCACAGGCGGCCACTGGGAGGTGGGACAGTGTCAGGCGGGTGGTAAGGACCTGCAGGGTCATCTGCAGGAGCCTCCAGTGCCAGGGACAGGGTTCTTATGCCTGGTCTCTGCCTCAGAGGGGATGCTGGTTGGTGGGGAGGCCAGACCAGCTGTGTGATGAGCTGGGCTGATCACCATGAGCCACTCAGACCTGAGTGCTATGTCCTAAGGAGGTGAGAATGGTGTCTTGGACTTCTCACCTCTTGGGTAAGTATCATTCATTCATTCATGATCTAGTTTGTTTATTTCTTTATTTTTATTTATTTATTTTTGAGATGGAGTCTTGCTCTTGTTGCCCAGGCTGGAGCGCAGTGGTATGATCTCGGCTCACTGCAACCTCCGCCTCCCGAGTTCAAGTGATTCTCCTGCCTCAGCCTCCCAAGTAGGTGGAACTACAGGCATGTGCCATCACGCCCAGCTACTTTTTGTATTTTTAGTAGAGACGGGGTTTCACCACGTTAGCCAGGCTGGTCTCAAACTCCTGACCTCCAGTGATCTGCCTGCCTCGGCCTCCCAAAGTGCTGAGATTACAGGTGTGAGCCACCACGCCCAGCCCTTTTTAAAAAAATTTTAAAACTTTTTTAGAGACAGGGTCTCACTCTGTCTCCCAGGCTGGAATGTGGTGGTGTGATCACAGCTCACTGCAGCCTCAACCTCCCAGGCTGAAGCAATCCTCCCACTTTAGCCTCCCCAGTAGCTGGTACTACAGGCACGCACCACCACACCCGGCTAAATTTTGTATTATTTTGTAGAGACAGATTTTCGCCATGTTGCCTGGGCTGGTCACAAACTCCTGAGCTCCAGCAATTGACCCATCTCTGCCTCCCAAAGTGCTGGGATTACAGGTGTAAGCCACTATGCCCTGCCTCTCCCATCCTAAGTGTATGGTTTGGGCCAGGCATAGTGGCTCACTCCTGTAATCCCAGCACTTTGGGAGGCTGAGGTGGATGGATCACCTGAGGTCAGGAGTTCGAGACCAACCTGGCCAACATGGTGAAACCCCGTCTCTACTAAAAATTAAGTGTATGGTTTGATGACTTCTAGTATAAACGCAGAGTTGTGCAACTATCACCACACCTCCGTTTTAGGACATTTCTACCACCCAGAAAGTTCTCTGTGCCCATTTGCAGCCAGTCTGTGTTTCCAGGCCCAGGCAACCACTGATCTGCATCCTGTGTGTACAATTTTGAAATTGCATATGAACGGACTCATACAATATGGAGTCCTTCGTGTCTAGTTTCTTCTACTTAGCAAAATGTTTTAAACATTCGTCCAGCCGGGCGTGGTGGCTTACACCTGTAATCCTAGCACTTTGGGAGGCCGAGGCAGGTGAATCACCTGACATCAGGAGTCCGAGGCCAGCCTGGCCAACATAGTGAAACTCTGTCTCTATTAAAAATACAAAAAATTAGCTGGGTGTGGTGGCGGGCACCTGTAATCCCAGCTACTCTGGAGACCAAGGCAGGAGAATCGCTTGAACCCAGGAGATGGAGGTTCCAGTGAGCCAAGATCACGCCATTGCACTCCAGCCTGGGTAACAGAGCGAGACTCCGTCTCAAAAGAGAAAAAAACAAAAGCATTCATCAACAACTACTGATGTTGCACACATCAGTAGTTCTTTATTGCTGAGAAATATTCTGTTATATAGATAATACCACTTTGGGCCAGGCATCGTGGCTCACACCTTTAATCCCAGCACTTTGGGAGGCTGAGGTGGGGGGAATTGCTTGAGTCCAGGAATTCAAGACCAGCTTGGGCAACGTAGTGAGACCCTGTCTCTAAAAAAAAAAAAAAAAAAAAAAAATTTAGCCGGGCGTGATGGCACATGCCTGTAGTCCCAGCTACTGGGGAGGCTGAGGTGGGAGGATTGCTTG
Source organism: Papio anubis (assembly GCF_008728515.1). Lineage (NCBI taxonomy): Eukaryota > Metazoa > Chordata > Mammalia > Primates > Cercopithecidae > Papio > Papio anubis. Next base: position 135,574,033 of record NC_044979.1, on the reverse strand, counting down.
AGCCCAGGAGGTTGAGGCTGCAGTGAGCCATGATCACGCCACCACACTCCAGCCTGGGTGACAGAGACCTGTCTCTGTTCTAAAATAAAAATGAAAACTGGTCATGGCAGCTCACTCCTATAATCCCAGCACTTTGGTAGACTGAGGCAGGAGGATCCTTTGAGTCCAGGACTAGCTTCGGCAACATATTGAGGCTCCATCTGCAAAAAAATAAAAAGTTAGCTGGGCATGGTGGCACTTGCCTTTGGTCCTAGCTACCCAGGAAGCTGAGGTGGGAGGATCACTTGAACCCAGGAGTTTCCAGTCTGCAGTGAGCCATGATTGCGCCACTGCACTCAGCCTGGGTGACAGAGTGAGACCCTGTCTGAAAAATAAAAATAAAATAAAAAACAGCTGCCCTACTTTTGTTTGTACATGCACTGGTTGATGGAGATTTTACTTTGGTGCTGTTATGAGTAAAACTGGTATGAACACTTACTTATAAAACTTTCTATGGACACATGTTTTTGCTTCTCTTGGGTGGTTGGGTTATATGGGAGGTATATTTTTAACTTTCTTTTTTTTTTTTGAGACAAGGTCTCACTTTGTCATCCAGGCTAGAGTGCAGTGGCACAGTCTTGGCTCACTGAAATCTCTGCCTTATGGGTTCAAGCGATTATTGTGTCTCAGCCTCCCAAGTAGTTGGGATTACAGGCATGTGCCACCATGTCCTGCTAATTGTTTTTGGATTTTTGGTAGAGATGGGTTTTCACCATGTTGCCCAGGCTGGTCTCCAACTCCTGGGCTCAAGTTATCCGCCTACCTCAAGCTCCTATTTTTAACTTTTTTTTTTTTTTTTGAGATGGAGTCTCCCTCTGTTGCCCAGGCTGGAGTGCTGGAGTACAGTGGTGCAATCTCGGCTCACTGCAAGCTCTGCCTCCCGGGTTCATGCCATCCTCCTGCCTCAGCCTCCCGAGTAGCTGGGACCACAGGCGCCTGCCACCATGCCTGGCTAATTTTTTGTATTTTTAGTAGAGACGGAGTTTCATCGTGTTAGCCAGGATGGTCTCGAACTCCTGACCTCGTGATCTGCCCACCTCGGCCTCCCAAAGTGCTGGGATTACAGGCGTGAGCCGCTGCACTCTGCCACTATTTTTAGCTTTTTAAGAAACTGCCCAACTGTTTTCCAGAGTGATTGTACCTTTTTTTTTTTTTTTTTTTTGAGACGGAGTCTCGCTCTGTCACCCAGGCTGGAGTACAGTGGCCGGATCTCAGCTCACTGCAAGCTCCGCCTCCCGGGTTTACGCCATTCTCCTGCCTCAGCCTCCTGAGTAGCTGGGACTACAGGCGCCCGCCACCTCGCCCGGCTAATTTTTTGTATTTTTAGTAGAGACAGGGTTTCACTGTGGTCTCGATCTCCTGACCTTGTGATCCGCCCGCCTCGGCCTCCCAAAGTGCTGGGATTACAGGCGTGAGCCACCGCGCCCGGCCTCGCCTCCCGGGTTTTTACGCCATTCTCCTGCCTCAGCCTCCCGAGTAGCCGGGACTACAGGCGCCCACCACCTCGCCCGGCTAGTTTTTTGTATTTTTTTTTAGTAGAGACGGGGTTTCACCGTGTTAGCCAGGATGGTCTCGAACTCCTGACCTCGTGATCCGCCCGTCTCGGCCTCCCAAAGTGCTGGGATTACTTCTCAGCCAGGATGGTCTCGATCTCCTGACCTTGTGATCCGCCCGTCTCAGCCTCCCAAAGTGCTGGGATTACAGGCTTGTGCCACCGCGCCCGGCTTGTACCATTTTTTATTTCCACCAATACTACGAGCATTGCAGTTGTTCTGCGTCCTCATCAGTCCTTGGTATTGTCAGCTTTAAAAACTTTTAGCCATTCCCTTTGTTGGGAAGTGGTATCTCTTGTGGTTTTGATCTGCATTGCCTGGATGAGTAATAATGTTAGTCATCTTTGCATGTGCTTATGGGCTCTTTGTATATCTTCTTTGGTGAAATGTGTATTCAAACCTTTCACCCATTTTTAACTGGGTTGTTGCTTTCTCAGTGAGTTGCAGAGTTCATTCTGTTTCCTGAATACCAGCCCTGGCTGGGCGTGGTGGCTCATGCCTGTAATCCCAGCACTTCCAGAGGCGGAGGCAGGAGGATTGCTTGAGCCCAGGAGTTTGAGACCAGCCTTGACAACGTAGCTAGACCCAGTCTCTATAAAAAAATGAAAAACAATTAGCCAGGCATGGTAGGGTGCACCTGTAGTCCTAGCCACCCAGGAGGCTGAGACAGGAGGATTGCTTGAGCCCAAAAGTTGGAGGCTGCAGTGAGCTATGATCATGTCACTGCACTCCAGCCTGGGCGATAGAGCAAGACCACATCTCAAAAATAAAAAATTTAAAAAAAAAAGAAAAAGAAAAAAAGAATGCAAGTATGGGCCAGGTGTGATGGTTCACACCTGTAATCTCAGCACTTTGGGAGGCCGAGGCAGGTGGATCATTTATTTGAGGGCAGGAGTTCAAGACCAGCCTGGCCAACATGGTGAAACTCCATCTTTACTAAAAATACAAAAATTAGCCAATGGGATGGCAATGGGACACCTGTAGTCCCAGCTACTTGGGAGACTGAAATAGGAGAATCGCTTGAACCTGCGAGGTGGAGGTTGTAGTGAGCCGAGATTGTACCACGCGGGTAACAGAGCAAGACTCTGTCTCCAAAAATAAATAAATAAATAAAAGAATGAAAGTCTATTATTAGATACGATTTATAGCTGTTTTCTCTGTGGGAGGGTTTTTGGGCAGAGAAGAGGCCCTGGGCTGGGGGTCAGGAGGGGGAAGGAGTTCCTTGAACCTCATTTGAGTTCCAGCAATGCTCTCTCTTCTCTGCATCTGGAATTCCTAGGTGAGAGGGTCCCCCAGCTGAGCCACGGGAGCAGGAGGTTCATTTGGTCACCCACAAGGTGGGACATTTACTGTCACCGGAGGCCGCCCCCACTCACCTTTGCTGGCGTTGGAGATGCTGACCCAGCCTAACCAAGCTCTCAGAGAGCTGTGCCCAAAGTTGGCTCCCTCATTGAACAAGCCACCAGGAGGGCCAGGTTCTGGGGACCAAGGGAGCAGCCTTGTACCCCAGCATGATCGACTCCCAGTCCCTAGAATTCCCGGGGCACCAAGGGCATTGGAATGTCAGATTTAGCGGGTCCTGAGGGCCAGGGCTGGCAGGCATGCCCAGTGCTCTCGTGGGCACACCAGGGCGTGTCGGCTCCACTGCTGTGTGCCTGGGGGCAGCTCGCTTTCCTCTGCTCTTACAGCTGCCAGGCCAAGGGAGGAGGCGATCCTTCACTCGGATGTGCCAGGACAGGTAGTAGTGTTGCTGACTCATCGGATGTCCTGAGAACACACACACATTCCTGCCGTGAGCATTGTGGGTTGACATCTGTATTCACCAGAACTTTTTTGGAAATGCAAATGACATTGTCCCTCAAATAGGTTTAGGAAAAAAAAAAAGGCCAGGCGCAGTGGCACACGCCTGTAATCCCAGCACTTTGGAAGGCCGAGGCGGGAGGATTGCTTGACCCCCGGAGTTTCAGACCAGCCTGGGCAACATAGTGAGACCCTGTCTCTACAAAAAGCTTGTAAACATAGCTGGGGGGTTGGTAGCATGCACCTGTGGTCCCAGCTACTCGGGTGCCTGGGAGGTTGAGGCTGTAGTGAGCTGAAATCGTACCACTGCACTCCAGCCTGGGCAACAGAGTAAGACCGTCTAAAAAAAAAAGAGAGAGAGAGAGAAAAAACAATTGTGAGATTTGTTGGTTGATGTAAACGAAGAGCTCAGCTAGGCACGGTGGCTCAAGCCTGTAATCCCAGCACTTTGGGAGGCTGAGGAGGGCGCAGATCATGAGGTCGGGAGATCAAGACCATCCTGGCTAACACAGTGAAACCCCGTCTCTACTAAAAATACAAAAAATTAGCCGGGCGTGGTGGCGGGTGCCTGTAATCTCAGCTACTCGGGAAGCTGAGGCAGGAGAATGGCATGAACCTGGGAGGCGGAGCTTGCAGTGAGCCGAAATCGCGCCACTGCACTCCAGCCTGGGCAACAGAGCAATACTCCATCTAAAAAAAAAAAAAAAAAAAAAGAGCTCAAGTGACCAGCTTCAGGCTCAGCTGGATCCAGGCCCTCCTGGGGACTCAGCTCTGCTGTCTCTGTGTTGGCACTGTTCCCTGGCAGGCTCTCCCATGCGGTGACCAGAATGGCTCCTGCAGCTTCTGGCTTGTATCCTACACCCAGGCAGCCCCAGAGCAGGGAGAATTCTTCCTGAAGGTTTCAGCCACAGCCCAGGCTCTGGGACGCCTCACACGATCTTCCCTGATGGCCAGGCCTGTGTTATGTATCCCCTCTAGGAGTGGGAATGAAGTCAACCCACATAAGTCATATGAGTCAAGGATGGGGAAAATATAGACCAGGAGCGGTGGCTCATGCCTGTGATCCCAGCACTTTGGGAAGCCAAGGGGAGGATCGCCTGACGTCAGCAGTTCGAGACCAGTCTGGCCAAGATGGCAGAAACCCCCTCTCTACTAAAATACAAAAATTAGCTGGGCCTGGTGGCAGGCACCTGTAGTCTGACCTACTCAGGGGCTGAGGCAAAAGAATTGCTTGGACCCAGGAGATGGAGGGTTGCAGTGAGCCAAGATCATGCAACTGCACTCCAGCCTGGGTGTCAAAGTGACTCTGTCTCCAAAAAAAAAAAAAAAAAAGGGGGAAAAGAGACTGGCTCACGCCTGTAATCCCCGCATTGTGGGAGGCAGAGGTGGGAGGATCACTAGAGGTCAGGAGTTCGAGACCAGCCTGGCCAACATGGTGAAACCTCATCTCTACAAAAAATACAAAAATTAGCCAGGCATGGTGGCGGATACCTGTAGTCCCAGCTACTTGGGGGACTGAGGCCGGAGAATCGCTTGAACCCAGGAGGCAGAGGTTGCAGTGAGCTGAGATCGTGATGCTGCACTCTAGCCTGGGCAGCAGAATAAAACCCTGTCTCTAAAAATAATAATAACAACAAAATTAATGGAGAAAAGGTTTCTTCAAAATCTGCGACTGCAGATATGGCTGGACAGACAAGGGCATCTCCTGTATCAGAGATTTCCTGTGTTTCTGAGGTCCAGACGTGAGGATGCTTTTGCCTGGAATCCTCCATCTGACTATGGTGCTCTGAATTTCCTCTCCCCATTGGATGGTGCTCCCCAGGGCAGAGGCTAAGTCCTACCTACAGCTCTGGGGCAGGGATGGGGCCTGGCTCATGGTGAGCCTTCCGGAAACATTGGGTGCATTAAAGTTTGTGAGTATAGGATAGTGGGGAAGAGGCCTGGGGCTGGGGGACTTGTCCACCTCTCCGGCCCCCTGCAGCCAGTCCCATCTTGCTGCCCCCGATCCCCTAAACAGATAGCGTCATACCTGGAGGCTTTGCTCCTCTCCAGAGTCCCTTTTGTCCTGTAAGCTCTTCTCTGCTTCATCATAATGACACAAAGCTGGCCAGGCATGGTGGCTCACACCTGTACTCCCAGCACTTTGGGAGGCTGAGGCGGGAGGATCACTTGAGGTCAGGAGTTTGAGACCAGCCTGGCCAGCATGGCAAAACCCCGTCTCTACTAAAAATACAAAAATTAACCAGGCGTGATGACGGGTGCCTGTAATCCCAGCTACTTGGGAGGCTGCAGCAGGAGAATCTCTTGAACCTGGGAGGTGGAGGTTGCAGTGAGCCCAGTAAGCCGAGATGGTGTCACTGCACTCCAGCCTGGGCCAGAGAGTGAGAGTCTTATCTCAAAATAAATTAAAAAAAATAAAAATTAAAACACAAAGCTTTTGATCCTGAGGTTACTGTGCTAGCAAGCATCACACTTTTTTTTTTTGGCCATGATTAATATGTAATCATTGCTTTTAGGCCTTTAAAAAATATTTTGTTTCTATTATTTATAGAGAACAGGGTCTCACGATGTTGCCCAGGCGGGTCTTGGACTCCTGGGCTCAAGTGATCCTCTTGCCGTGGCCTCCCAAAGTGCTGGGATTACAGACATGAGCTACCACACCTGGCCCTTTTTTTTTTTTTTTTTCTGTTTTCTGTTTTTTGAGATGGAGCCTTACTATGTCACCCAGGCTGGAGTGCAGTAGTGTAATCTTGGCTCACTGCAACCACCGCCTCCTGGGTTAAAGTGATTCTCCTGCCTTAGCCTCCCGAGTAGCTGAGATTACAGGTGCCTGCCAACACGCCCAGCAAATTTTTATGTTTTTAGTAGAGATGGGGTTTCCGCCACGTTGGCCAGGCTGGTCTCGAACTCCTGACCTCAGGTGATCCACCCACCTTGGCCTCTCAAAGTGCTGGGATTACAGGCATGAGCCACTGCGCCTGGGCTTTTTTTTTTCTTTTTTTTTAAATTTTAATTTCCGGCCGGGCACGGTGGCTCACTCCTGTAATCCCAGCACTTTGGGAGGCCGAGGCAGGTGGATCACCTGGGGTCAGGGGTTCTAGACCAGCCTGGCCAACATGGCAAAACCCCGTCTCTACTAAAGATACAAAAATTAGCCGGGTGTGGTGACAGGCGCCTGTATTCCCAGCTACTCAGGAGGCTGAGGCAGGATAATTGTTTGAACCCAGGAGGCAGAGGTTGCAGTGAGCTGAGATCACGCCATCACACTCCAGCCTGGGGAACAAGAGTGAGACTTCGTTTCAAAAAAAAAAAAATTTAGGTACCGGGGTACATGTGCCGGATGTGTACATAGGTAAATGTGTACCATGGTGGTTTGCTGCACCTATTAACCCATCACCTAGGTATTAAGCCCAGCATGCATTAGCTATTTTTCCTGATGCTCTCCCTCCCCTCACCCTACGCTTCAACAGGCCCCAGTGTGTGTTACTCCCCTCTCTGTGTCCATGTGTTCTCATTGTCCAGCTCCCACTTATAAGTGAGAGCATGCGGTGTTTGGTTTTCTGTTCTTGCGTTAGTTTGCTGAGGATGATGGCTTCCAACTCCATCCATGTCCCTGCAAAGGACATCATTTTGTTCTATTTTATGACTGCTTTTTTTTTTTTTTTTTTTTTTTTTTTTTTGAGACAGAGTCTCGCTCTGTCACCCAGGCTGGAGTGCAGTGGTGCCATCATGGCTCATTGTAGCCTCTGCCTCCCAGGCTCAAGCGATCTTCCCGTCTCACCTCACAAGTGGCTGGGACTACAGGCATGCGCCACCACGCCTGGCTAATTTTTTATTTTTTATTTTTCTCTAAAGATAAAGTCTTGCTATACTACCAAGGCTGGTTTCAAACTCCTGGCCTCAAGCAATCCTCCTACCTTGGCCTCCCAAAGTGTTAGGATTACAGGTGTGAGCCACTGCTCTCAGCCCTTTTAGGGCTTTTTTTTTTTTTTTTCTTTTGAGACAAGAGTCTCGTTCTGTTGTCCAGGCTGGAGTGCAGTGGCGCGACCCTGGCTCACTGCAGCCACCGCCTCCCGGGTTCAAGTGATTCTCGTGCTTCAGCCTCCCAAGTACCTGGGACTATAGGCGTATGCTACCCAGCCTGGCTAATTTTTGTATTTTTAGTACACACGGGGTTTCACCATGTTGGCCTGGCTGGTCTTGAACTCCTGACCTCAAGTGATCCACTCACCTCAGCCTCCTAAAGTGCTGGGATTACAGGCGTGAGCCACTGCGCTTGGCCCCTTTTAGGGCTTTTAATGACCATAGTCAGCGTGCAGCTCACACTTTGAAAAGGTTTCACTCTGTCACCCAGGCTGGAGTGCACTGGAGCTCACCGCAGCCTCGAACTCCTGGGCTCGAGCGATCCACCAGCCTCAGCCTCCCAGAGTGCTGGACTGACAGGCCACTGTACCCAGTCTAAAAATGGTCTTTGTTGCAAACAGCTTGATGCATGCTCGTGGGATAGAGGATGAAATATCTTTCACTTGTAATAAATTTCTGCAACCAAAATTAAATAAAGACACAAAGCCTTCATGGTGGGAAGGCAGGCAGAGGTTGTGGCTAGATGGCGGCCTGGTGTAGAGTTGAGGCAGGTAACCCCACACCAGGACACTGGGGAAGGCATAAGCCTCTCTGTGTGTTTGTCCTGCCCCTGCAGTAGAGGGGGTGTGTGCTGGGATGGTGAGTCCGGGAATATGGCCTCCAGCGGCAACGTGGCGGTGAGCTGATGGTGTTGCAACGCGCAGCCGAGGAAGCTAAATCGGGAAGTTGCAGTGAGCTGATAGGTTAAATCGGGTGTTGCAGTGAGCTGATAGGTTAAATCGGGTGTTGCCTCGTCCAGCCCACCTCAGGGGGGGGATGTGTGGTGCTCACTAGCCCTTGAGGGTCTGGAAATGCCCATGAAGCATATGGGATCTCTCTCCTGTCTCTGCCCGCAGGTGAGTGAAGATGGCAGAGAGGACGTGACCAGCACTCACCCTTGACCACCTGCCCAGTGGCACCGCCATGCAGAAGCCCAGCGGCCTGAAGCCCCCCGGCCGTGGGGGGAAGCACTCCAGCCCCATGGGCCGGACGTCTACTGGGTCAGCTTCATCCTCGGCGGCGGCGGCCACTGGCTCCAAGGAAGGTATGTGGCGCCAAGGATCGGGGATGAAGGGACTGGCTACATGGGATGAGCGTTCTTCTGGAAGAACCCCAGGAGCACAGGCCACTCTGTGACCAATCTGATGGGAGATGCTGAGTGTCGTGAGCTCCCGTAATGGGGTCTGAGGTTGGCAGAGGCTTCCCCAGGGAGGGGAGCTGAGGTCTGGAGGGTGAATAGCTGATGCACTAGCTGAAGAGGAAAAGGGCTGGGTACGGTGGCTCATGAATGTAATCCCAGCACTTTGGGAGGCCAAGGTGGGCGGATCACTGGAGGTCAGGAGTTTGAGACCAGCCTGGACAACTTGGTGAAACCCCATCTCTACTAAAAATACAAAAATTAGCCAGGCATGGTGGCAGGTGCCTGTAATCCCACCTACTCAGGAGGCTGAGACAGGAGAATCACTTGACTCTGGGAGGCAGAGGTTGCATTGAGCTGAGATCACGCCATTGTACTCCAGCCTGGGCAACAGAGCGAGATTCCGCCTCAAAAATAGAAAAAAGAGGGAAGGGTGTTCCAAGTAGAGGGAACAGCACATGCAAAGGCTCAGAGGCAGAAAGGAGCGTCATGAGTACAGAAGAGGGAGAGAGCGTGAGTGTGGCTGGGGCAGTCTGCTGCGATGCAGGTGGACCTGGGTGACTTGGAGGTGTGCAGGGAGTTTCATTTTCATCCTAATAATGAGAGCTGCGGGAGGGTTTAAACCAATCAGCTGTGGGAGTATGATGGAAGGAACTAGCAGCAATTTCTTACCCATTCTCTGCAGTTTCAAAAATTGTGATTGAGCTGGGCATGGAGGCTTATGCCTGTAATCTCAGCACTTAGGGAGGCTGAGGTGGGAGGATCACTTCAGGTCAGGAGTTCAAGACCAGCCTGGCTAACATGGTGAAACCCTGTCTCTACTAAAAATACAAAAATTAGCCGAGCATGGTGGCGGGCACCTGTAGTCCCAGCTACTCCGGAGGCTGAGGCAGGAAAATTGCTTGAACCCAAGAGGAGGAAGTTGCAGTGAGCCGAGATCATACCACTGCACTCCAGCCTGGGCTACAAGAGCGAAACTCCATTTAAAAAAAAAAAAATGACGAGTGTTTCTTACTTATCACTTTGATAAATGATGCTGTGATGAGCATCTTTGTGCACAAAGCCTGGCTTTGATGACACTCCAGCCAGCAGGATAGGTCTCTGCCCATCTCATCTGATTGGCACAAAGTTTGGAGAGACAAACACAGCCGGGGCCAGGCTGGACAATCTGGGTCCTGGGGAAGGGGGTCAAGGAAAGTTTGAGCCAAAGTCATGGGCAGTTGGCAGGACCGGGTCCCTGGCAGAGCCAAATGGGCAGCATGAAAGGGCGAGGAAGATGCAGCGTGAGGCCCGTGGGCAGAAGCACATGGGAAGGGCCTGCCCAGTGTGGCCTTGTGAAGGCCCAGGCTCTGCCTCCAGGATGGCAAATCCTCTCCAGCAATGAGAAGCCAGACAAGAGAAAATTCGGGGGATGAGGTAGGGTGGGGAAGAGGTGTTCCATGTGGAGGGAATGGGTGATGCAAAGGCCCTGAGGCTGGAATGAATTTGGTTTGTTAAGAAAGAAAAAGGCCGGGGACGGTGGCTCATTCCTGTAATCCCAGCACTTTGGGAGGTCAAGGCTGGTGGATCACCTATGCCAGGAGTTCAAGACCAGCCTGGCCAACATGGTAAAACCCCGTCTCTACTAAAAATACAAAAATTAGCTGGATGTGGTGGCACATGCCTGTAATCCCAGCTACATAGGAGGTCGGGGCATGAGAATTGGTTGGACTCGGGAGGCGGAGGCTACAGTGAGCCGAGATCATGCCACTGTACTCCAGCTTGGGCAACAGGACAAGACTCTGTCAAAAAAATAAAAAAAATAAAATAAAATAAGCCAGCATGGTGGCTCATGCCTGTAATCCCAGCACTTTGGGAGGCTGAGGCCAGAGGATCACTTGAGCCTAGGAGTTCCAGAGCAGCCTGGGGAACATAGTGAGACCCCATCTCTACCAAAAAAAAAAAAAAAGTTTAAATTAGCCAGGCATGGTAGTGTGTGCCTGTAGTCCCAAGTACTCGGGAGGCTGAGGCGGGAGGATCGCTTGAGCCCAGGGGTTGGAGGCTATAGTGAGCCATGATCACACCACTGCACTCCAGCCTGAGTGACAGAGCGAGACCCTAAAAAAAAAGAGAGAGAGAGAGAGAAAGAAGAAAAGTCTGGATGGAGAGTGTGAAAAGAGGTTAGGGAGGGCAGCAGGGGCAGACCTGAAGGACACAGGGTTTGGGTTTGTTTTACGAGTGGTGGAGGCTGGGCACAGTGACTCAAGCCTGTAATCCCAGCTCTTTGGGAGGCTGAGGCGGGAGGATCACTTGAGGTTAGGAGACCAGCCTGGCCAACATGATGAAACCCTGTCTCTACTAAAAATACAAAAATTACCTGTAATCCCAGCTACTCGGGAGGCTGAGGCAGAGTCGCTTGAACCTGGGAGGCGGAGGTTGCAGTGAACTGAGATTGCGCCACTGCATTCCAGCCTGGGCGACAGAGTGAGACTCCATCTCAAAAAAAAAAAAAAAAAAAAAGGAAAAAGAGCAGTGGGGGCCGGGCACGGTGACTCAAGCCTATAATCCCAGCACTTTGGGAGGCTGAGGCAGGAGGATCGCTTGAGCAGTAGAGTTTGAGTCCAACCTGAGCAACACAGCAAGACCTCGTCTCTACTGAAAAAAAATTAGGCACGGTGGCGCATACATGTGGTCCCAGTTACTTGGCAGCCTGAAGTAGGAGATCCGCTTGAGCCCAGGAGGTCAAGGCTGTCGTGAGTTTTGATCACACTACTGCACTTCAACCTGGGTGACCGAGCAAGACCCTGACTCAAAAAAACAAAAAAAGGATGGTGGGAACGGCTGGAGGACACCAATGGAAGAGTGATGGGACCTTGTTAACGATCCTTGGGCCACTGTGCAGAGAACGGGTTGTAGGGTTAAGAGCCAGGTGGGGATACCAGTGAGGAGGCCGTGGTTGTCTGGGGGTGGAGGGGGCTCACTACCATGAGTGGGCAATCAGGGAAGACTTCCTGGAAGAAGCTTGAATGAGCTCAGCCTTGAGAATGGGGGCAGGGCAGTGGGTGGAGTTTGAAAATGAGAAGAGGAGGAGGAAGGACCTGCAGGCAGTGGGGAAAGGGCATGGGCGAAGGCACCCAGTGGGCTGAGCTTGGTCCAGTGAGGAGTGGGGCTGTGTAGTCTAATGGCTGGAGAAGGGCACCTGCCTGGCCCAACCCTGGGGCTGGCGTATGGCATGCAGCGAGACTTATTGAACCTTCTGGGTACTTTCCCCTTTGTTCCTCCCTGATTTAGAGAGGCATAAATTCTGGCTGTGATCCAGCTGTCATGCCCCTCCTAGCCCTGCTCCTGCTGTGTGACCCTGGGAGAGTGGCCTAACCTCTCTGAGCCACAAATGGGATAATAGCATCTCCCTAATGGGATCAAGTGAGTTAATGAACATAGAGTGCCTACAGGTAGAAAACTCATTACAGATTAATTTCTTTTCCTTTCACCCATCCATCATCTCATTACAGGAAAATTTGAAAGTGATAAAAGAAAAAAATGTCCATTATCCTTTAAACTTCTCCCCTCCCCCTTACCACTTAACCTCATCACTGCACAGCCTAACCAGGATTCCGTTAAGGATGGACCATGTTTATTGTGGTCCCATAGGATTCTAACAGAGCTGAGCATTTCCTGTCGCCAACATTGGCAGTTCCTGAGTTTTAGCCATTGTCATGTTGCAGCGCAATTACTTTATTTTATTTATTTATTTATTTATTTATTTATTTATTTATTTATTATTTGAGATGGGGTCTCGCTTTGTCACTCAGGCTGGAGTGCAGTGGCGCGATCTTGGCTCATTGCAACCTCCACCCCCTGGGTTGGAGCGATTCTCCTGCCTCAGCCTCCTGAGTAGCTGGGACTACAGGCGTGTGCCACACAACCAGCCAATTTTTGTATTTTTAGTAGAGACGGGGTTTCACCATGTTGGCAAGGCTAGTTTCAAACTCCTGACCTCAAGTGATCCACTGGCCTCGGCCTCCTAAAGTGCTGGGATTACAGGCGTGAGCTACTGCGCCCGGCCTCCATTTTTTAATCTTCTTCTTTTTAAGAGACAGGATCTTAGCCAGGCACTCACGCCTGTAATCCCAGACCTTTGGGAACCCAGGGCAGGCGGATCACCTGAGGTCAGGAGTTCGAGACCAGCCTGTGCAACATAGCAAAACCCCATCTCTACTAAAAATACAAAAACTTAGCTTGGCATGGTGGTGGACGCCTGTAATCCCAGCCCTTTGGGAGGCCAAGGCAGGTGGATCACCTGAGGTCAGGAGTTCAAGACCAGCCTGGGCAACATAGTGAAACCCCATCTCTACTAAAAATACAAAAAATTAGCCTGGCATGGTGGTGGATGCCTGTAATCCCAGCTACCTGAGAGGCAGAGGTTACAGTGAGCCGAGACCACACCACTGCAGTCCGGCCTGGGCAACAGAGTGAGACTCTGTCTCAAAAAACAAAGAGACAGGAGACAGGATCTCGTTATATTGCCCAGGATGTACCTTCTGGCCTCAAGGAATCCATCCTCCCACCTTGACCTCCCAAAAGTTTGGAATTACAGGCGTGAACCACTATACCTGACCCATTGTTTATCTTTGTTGTTGTTGTTTTTGTTTGTTTTTTTGAGACGGAGTCTCACTCTGTCGCCAGGTTGAAGTGCAGTGGCGCGATCTTGGCTCACTGTAACCTTCGACTCCCTGGTTCAAGCCACTCTCCTGCCTCAGCCTCCCGAGTAGCTGGGATTACAGGCGCCCACCAACACACCCGGCTAATTTTGTATTTTTAGTAGAGACAGGGTTTCACCATGTTGGTCAGATTGGTCTCCAACTCCTGACCTCAGGTGATCTGCCCGCCTTGGCCTCCCAAAGTACTGGGATTACAGGCGTGAGCCACCGCGCCTGGCCCCGGCCTAGATATCTTATGTTCAGATGTACAAACACTTCCCCTTGTGTTACAGTTGCCTTCAGCATTGAGTACCGTAACATGCTCAACAGGTTTGTAGCCTGGGATCCGTGGGCTAGACCATACAGGTTTGTGTCAGTACACTCTGTGATGTTCACAGGCCAATAAAATCGCCTAATGATGCATTTCTCAGATGGTATACCCGTCATTAAGTGATATGTGACTGTATTTCCTTCCAGTCTTTTTTCCTATTACACAAGTTGTTGTTTTATTTATTATTTATTTTTATTTTTTGAGATGGAATCTCGCTCTTTCGCCCAGGCTGGAGTGCAGTGGCACGATCTCTGCAACCTCTGCCCCCTGGTTTCAAGCAATTCTCCTGCCTCAGCCTCCCAAGTAGCTGGGATTACAGGCGCCTGCCACCATGCCCGGCTAATTTTGTATTTTTAATAGAGACAGAGTTTCGCCATGTTGGTCAGGCTGGTCTCAAACTCCTGACTTCAGGTGATCCTCCTGCCTCGGCCTCCCAAGTGCTAAGATTACAGGTGTGAGCCTGTGTGCCCGGCCACAAGTTGTTGTTTTAAACAGCTAAATTGTGCATTCTACTTTTTTTCGTCTTATTGCATACTATGGGAAGCACCTCCCTGTGCTACTGCAATATCACCTGCTGTCATTTGAGTGGTTCCCTGGAGGGAACGGACTGTAGTGTGGTGTGTGGCATGCCACCTGTTTCCTGGTCACATTGCCCGGTGGTCTGGGGATGGGGGCGAGGACTACCTGGGGTCTCCACCCTCAAAGCTGTCCCAGAGGGAGAAAGTGTCCCTCCGAGAATCCCCAATTGACTGGGGAGCCACACCTTGTACCTGACCTTGGAGATGGTGGCAGCAGAGGCCGTGGCTGGGCTGGATGGTGTCCTTTCCCCCCACTGCACCCTGGCTGCTGCCTTTGCGCTGCTGCCTTTGCAGGGCAGAACCACACTCCCAGGCTGGGGAAGGAGGTGGCCAGCCGGGAGCAAAACCGAGTTGGCTGAGGCAGCCAAACCCTGGTAGAGAGAAAGGGAGAATTCTGCTGCCCGGGCTGCTTTTGTTCCTGTTCCAGGATCTCGAGAAAAAAAAAAAAAGCCTCTGGGAAGAGTGACAGGTGGAAGAGCCAGGAAAGGACAGTCCCCCCAGTCCTGTTGGTCCATCGGGCTCCCTCACCCACCCATGCAACTGGCTGTCTGTTCTCCAAGGGGCTGGAGGTGGCCACACCCATCAGAGGCTGGGACCCTGGGCAGTGGGCAGCTCGAGATGCGTGTGGCAGAGGCCAGGGCCCGGCGGTGGTTTATGGGGAGGGGAGCACACTGGAGTCTGCTCTGGGAACAGGGCTGTGGCTGTCTCCCAAAGTATGAGCTCAGCCTCCAGCAGAGGATCTGGCCAAGGGACGGGGCCTGGACCAGCGCCCTTGCTGCCCACCCAGTGGAGAGGGGAGGTCCTGTGTCCTCAGAGCTGTGCCACACAGGGAGCAGCATTTGAGGGGGACCTTTGAGAGGATCTCTCACACTAGGAGGTGGCGCAGGGCTACAAGGGAGAGGTGGTCAGAGAGGTGGGCAGGAGGGCGGTTTGGGATCCACCTGGGGGCAAAGTCCTGGGTGGAGCAGCGTGGCGAGGGACAGCCTGGCTGGGTGTGACCGAGCACACCTGGAGGCTGCTGCAGACGGGGCAGTCAGGGATGGCCTGGCTCCAATGGTGACACTGGAGCAAGGATTCAAGTGATAGCAGGAGTTGCCCCGGCTGCCATTCAGGGAAAAGCATCTAAGCAGAGGGAACAGGCTGCAAAAGCCCTGAAGGCCTGGCGTGGTGGCTCACGCCTGTAATCCCAGTACTTTAAGAGGCCGACACGGGTGGATCACCTGAGTCAGGAGTTCAAGACCAGCCTGGCCAACATGGTGAATCCTTGTCTCTACTAAAAATACAAAAATTAGCTGGGCACGGTGGCACACACCTGTAATCCCAGGTACTAGGGAGGCTGAGGCAGGAGAATCGCTTGAACCGGGGAGGTGGAAATTGCAGTGAGCTGAGATCACGCCATTGCACTTCAGCCTGGGCAACAGAGTGAGACTCCATCTCAAAAATAAAAATGTGCTGGACGTGGTGGCTCACGCCTGTAATCCCAGCACTTTGGGAGGCCGAGGCGGGTGGATCACAAGGTCAGGAGATCAAGACCATCCTGGTTAACACGGTGAAACCCCATCTTTACTAAAAATACCAAAAATTTAACTGGGCGTGGTGGCAGGCGCCTGTAGTCCCAGCTACTTGGGAGGCTGAGGCAGGAGAATGGCATGAACCCAGGAGGCGGAGCTCGCAGTGAGCCGAGATCACGCCACTGCACCCCAGCCTGGGCGACAGAGCGAGACTCCGTCTCAAAAAAAAAAAAAAAATGTGGGATGCTGGGCTGCAGTGACCTGGGTCCTGGGTGAGGACTGGTGGGATTGATGAATACAGGGGCCAACTGTGTGCCACTGTCTTCATTTTAAAGATGAGACCATTGGCTGGGTATGGTGTCTCATGCCTGTAATCCCAGCACTTTGGGAGGCTGAGGAGGAGGGCAGATCACTTGAGGTCAGGAGTTCGAGACCAGCCTGGCCAACATGGTGAAACCTTGTCTTTACTAAAAATAACAAAAATTAGCCGGGTGTGGTGGCGCACGTCTGTAATCCCAGCCACCTGGGAGGCTGAGGCAGGAGAATGGCTTGAACCTGGAAGGCGGAGGTTGAAGTGAGCCGAGATCATGCCATTGCACTCCAGCCTGGGCAACAAAGGAAGACTCTGTCTAAAATAAAATAAAATAAAATAAAATAAAATAAAATAAAATACCCAATGAGGCTTGGAGTCTCAGCTGCATTGCCCAGGATTACAGGGCCAGAGCTGAGACTCATGCCAGACTGGGCCCCTGCTGCCTCACCAGGGGTGGGGTGCCTGGGGGACCGAATCCAGTCCCAGCCCCACACACTTGGCTCATGCCCCAGACAGGTGGATGGAGGAGGAGCTACCTGTTCCCATTAGGTTGGTCACAACTGTCCCCTAATATTCCTGTGGACTTGCCTCATGCTGGAGACCCTGGAGACTGAGGACAAGTGTGTGTGGGAGTATCACCCACCCTCAGACAGGGAGCTAGGCTATGTGAGGCAAGGCCCACCTCCTGTATGCTATCCTCAGCTGCCCCTCCAGGACGCACACAGGACTGGGCCCAGAGCAATTTTTTTTTTTTTTTTTTTTTTTGAGACAGAGTCTTGCTCTGTCGCCCAGGCTGGAGTGCAGTGGCGTGATCTCAGCTCACTGCAACCTCCGCCTCCTGGGTTCCAGCAATTCTCCTGCTTCATCCTCCCGAGTAGCTGTGATTACAGGCATGCACCACCATGCTTGGCTAATTTTTGTATTTTTTAGTAGAGATGGGGTTTCACCATATTGGTGAGGCTGGTCTTGAACTCCTTACCTTGTGATCCGCCCGCCTCGGCCTCCCAAAGTGCTGGGACTACAAACATGAGCCATCATGCCTAGCCTGTTTTTGTTTTTGAGTCGGAGTTTCACTCTGTCACCCAGGCTGGAGTGCAGCAGCGCTTTCTCAGCTCACTGCAACCTCCACCTCCTGGGTTCAAGAAACTCTCGTATATTGCTGGTGGGAATGTAAAATGGTACAGCTGCTTCAGGAAAGTCTGGCAGTTCTTCAAAGTTTGTTTTGTTTTTTGAGACAGAGTCTCGTTCTGTTGCTCAGGCTGGAGTGCAGTAGTACAATCTCAGCTTACCGCAACCTCCACTTCCCAAGTTCAAATAATTCTTCTGCCTCAGCCTCCCAAGTAGCTGGGGTTACAGGCATGTGCCACCACACTCGGCTAATTTTTGTATTTTTAGTAGAGTTGGGGTTTCACCATCTTGGCCAGGCTGCTCTCAAACTCCTGACCTCAAGTGATCCACCCACCTCGACCTCCCAAAGTGCTGGGATTACAGGCGTGAGCCACTTTCCCCGGTCAGCCTTGTGGTTCTAGCTCACTGAGCTCAATGTCCCTGTACGCTGTGTGTGTTCCAGACCTTGGCACCAGCCTGAAGTGCCTGAGTTGGGGCCCCCACCCCCCACAGAGGATGGTGCCTTTCTCTTTCTTTTCTGTACATTTCTAGGAGCCTCCCCAGCCCCAAGAGAGCAGATAGGATTGTCCCCATTTTAAGTGACTTGTCTGAGATGTCGGGCAAATTCGTCCCTTGAAGGGCAACTTCTCAGCTCTCCACCGACCACATCCTAAACTTTTTAAAATGGCATCAGGACGAGGAAGCCAAACCCGCTCTTCTGTGGCTGGTAGGGGTGGGGGCAGGGCTGCCTTCTAATGCCCCTGACGTGGTCCAGGATCGATCTGATGGGGCGGGGACCCGGCTGCCAGCACCTGCCTGCCTGCCCGGTGGCCTGGCCACGGGCTTCTCCATGGGGAGCTGGCTCTGTTCTTTCCAGGGTAAGCCACCCACGTCGCTCTTGCCCTGGGTTTCCCGGCCTCCTCTGCTGGGCAGGTACTCTGTTCTCCTGGTTTAGGAGGAGGGGGCCCAGAAGCGGGGTTTGGAGTTCCGTTTGGTTCAGGAAGAATGCGGAGTAGAGCCTGGGATTCAGGACGGTGTGGGCTGATGGAGGGAGGATCCCTTCTTTAGGGCTGGATGCTGCAGAGGCTGGGCCTGGGGTGGCCACGGGGGAGAGGTGAGCTTCAGATGGATCCCTCCCTGGTCAGGGTGGGCTGGGGGATGTAGACTCAGTCTTCCCTGGAGGAGGCATGGACTGAGGGGTGGAACTAGGTTGGGGTGGACCCAATGTGGGGGCTGCTGGAGGGAAAGTGGCTCCCTCAAGGAATGCTATGGAGACCCCATTCCTTCCCTCGTAACCTCTGCCTTTGAACACCTTCTGGAGAGAAGAGGGGGCTCAGGAGAGAAAGCCATTTGAGATTTTCGGGGCAATGATGCATGTTCCTTTGCAGCCACCAGGAAGCGGGAGTCAGGTGTGTGGCCCGTCTGCATTTCAGCCCAGGGGTTCTAGGGAATGAGAGAGGAGTTGGTGTGAGTCCACCTCCTGGGGCTGATGTTCTGGGGGTGTGCAGACACGCACCCCAGTTAGCCTGGGAGGCAGGTTGTGCAAACCAAGGGGAAGCAGAGCCCGACGGGGTTGGGAGGGAGAGAGACGCAGTGGGCCCCTTGAGGTGGCTGCAGATGAGGGGGTGTGGAGTTGCTGTGGACGGGCAGGAGGACTTCCTTAGGTGATCCCAAGAGTAAAGAGCCAAACTCAAGGCAGAAGGACGGAGCTTTGCCTGAAACAGCCTGCTTGATGCCTGTGGTGTTGGTATAATGCCTTTTTTCTTTTCTTTTATTTCTTTTGAGAGGGTCTCACTCTGTCACCCAGGCTGGAGTGCAGTGGTGCGATCATGGCTCACTGCAGCCTCCAACTCCTCTCTCAGCCTCACAAGTAGCTGGAACTACATGTGCATACCACCATGCCCTGCTAATTTTTGTCTTTATTATTATTATGATTATTACTATTTTTGAGACGGAGTCTAACTCTGTCGCCCAGGCTGGAGTACAGTGGCGCGATCTCGGCTCACCGCAAGCTCTGCCTCCCGGGTTCCCGCCATTCTCCTGTCTCAGCCTCCCGAGTAGCTGGGACTACAGGCACCCGCCATCATGCCTGGCTAATTTTTTTTTTTTTTTTTGAGATGGAGTCTCGCTCTGTAGCCCAGACTGGAGTGCAGTGGCCGGATCTCAGCTCACTGCAAGCTCCGCCTCCCGGGTTCACGCCATTCTCCGGCCTCAGCCTCCCGAGTAGCTGGGACTACAGGCGCCCGCCACCTCTCCCGGCTAGTTTTTTGTATTTCTTAGTAGAGACGGGGTTTCACCGTGTTAGCCAGGATGGTCTCGATCTCCTGACCTCGTGATCCACCCGTCTCGGCCTCCCAAAGTGCTGGGATTACAGGCTTGAGCCACCGCGCCCGGCCCCCTGTATTTTTTTTTTTTTTTTTAGTAGAAACGAGGTTTCACCATTTTAACCAGGATGGTCTCGATGGTCTCGATCTCCTAACCTTGTGATCTGCCCGCCTCAGCCTCCCAAAGTGTTGGGATTACAGGCGTGAGCCACCGCGCCGGGCCATTATTGTATTATTTTGTTGCCTCCTGAGCTCAAGTGATCCTCCCACCTCGGCCTCCCAGAGTGCTGGGATAACAGACATGAGCCACCGCACCTGACCAGCGTGATGCTATATTAAGAGCACCTCTCACTCCCAGAAGCACCCGGGTTTGAATGTTAAATCATGTGGTCACCTTATTATAGCCCCTCCTTTGCGGTCACAGTGCTGCTCATTGGCACATCAAAGGCTCTGAAAAGTCCTGCAGACAAGTAGCCTTCACTTTGTTAAAGTTGCTGTTTCTCAAGCTTATTTGAACTTGGAGGTTAAATTGTTGTTTGTTTTCATAATACCTACGAACACACTGTGAAGCTATGTTCTGTGGAACATTTAGGGAAGGACCAGGTCCTAGCAGAGGACACTTTTTTATCTGCCACCAAACCATTGGGGCAGAGGGCTGAGTTCATCACATATCTCACTTCATGACACACGTCAACGTTGTCTGTCGGTCCCTGCAAGGTCCCTCTCGGTTATTTTATTTATTTACTTATTTATTTATTAATTATTTGAGACAGAGTCTCGCTCTGTGACCCAGGCTGGAGTGCAATGGCATGATCTCAGCTCACTGCAACCTCCACCTCCTGGATTCAAGCAATTCTCCTGCCTTGCCTCCCGAGTAACTGGGATTATAAGTGTGTGCCACCGCACTGACTAATTTTTGTATTTTTAGTGGAGACAGGGTTTCGCCATGTTGGCCAGACTGGTCTCGAGCTCCTGACCTCAAGCCATCTGCCTGCCTTGGCCTCCCAAAGTGCTGGAATTACAGATGTGAGCCACTGCATCCGGCTATTTTTTATTTTCTATTATTTTTACTTTTTTGTAGAGATGAGATCTCTCTGTGTTGCCCAGGCTGGTCTTGAACTCCTGGCCTTAAGCGATCCTCCTGCCTCAGCCTCCTGAGTAGCTGGGACTACAGCTTGAGCCACTGTGCCTAGCTTCCTCTTGGTGTTTCTTTTCTCTTCTTTTCTTTTTTTTTTTTTGAGATGGCGTCTTGCTCCCGTCACCCAGGCTGCAGTGCAGTGGCACAATCTTGGCTCACTGCAACCTCCACCTCCCGGGTTCAAGCAATTCTCCTTCCTCAGCCTTCCGAGTAGCTGGGATTATAGGCATGTGCCACCATGCCTTGCTAATTTTTGTATTTTTAGTAAAGACGGGGTTTCGCCATGTTGACCAGGCTGGTCTCGAACTCCTGACCTCAGGTGATCTGCCTGCCTCGGCCTCCCAAAGTGCTGGGATTACAGGTGTGAGCCACAACGCCCAGCCGGTGTTTCTTAACTGATTCATATTTTGTTGTTCCCTATTCCTCTTCCCCCACCCCCAGGCCACTGAGCCCTGTGCTAGATGTGGGGAAGCTCCTGAACTCTGCTGTGTCACCAAGAATCACATCATAAACACTGTCCCACATAACCTGGACAAGTAATGTTTTAAAGGTTGCTTAATAATCTGAATGACGTGACCATAATTTATATAACTGCTCCTCGGTTTGGAGGCACTTAGATTCAGTTTTTTATTTTTGTGAAGGTCAAGATAGTGAGTCAGTTTTTTCCTTTCTAAATTATTTCCTTGCGAAATAGGCTAAAGAGCGCATTCCTTATTTTAGTTTTTCTTTTAAAACATACTAGATTGCTGGCTGGGCACCATGGCCCATACCTGTAATCCCAGCACTTTGGGAGGCCGAATTGTAGCTGCTGGCACCCCCACTCCACTCCCTTGCCAGGCCCTGTTTGGCCATGCCTGTTGTCCACAGTGTCTGACACAGGGTCTGGCACCTAGTAGGTCCTCAGGAAGTGGGGTCCCTCCTGATAAGATTGAGCAGGTATGCAGAAGGCCAGCCCCCCATCCCCAGGCAGGGCAGGACCCGCGTCCTTGCAGGCAGAGGGGAGAATGTGTCATCTGGGCGCCCTGGTTATCCCCACCAGCTGCAGGACCACACCACCAGCTGCAGCCACCTCCACCATGTCTTTAGGCCCTTGTCATGCTTTGAACTTGAAACTTGCAGTAAATTCCTTTGTGGCTCTTGTCTGGGCAGGAATCACCATCTAGGGAATAAATCAACTGCATGTAGGAGGTTAATTTAAATCTTTTTTTTTTTTTTTTTGAGACAGTCTCACTCTGTCATCCAGGCTGGAGTGCAGTGGCACGATCTCGGCTCACTGAAACCTCCACCTCCTGGGTTCAAGCGATTCTCCTGCCTCAGCCTCCCAAGTAGCTTGGATCATAGACACCCACCACCACACCCAACAAATTATGGTATTTTTAGTAGAGACGGGGTTTCACCACGTTGGCCAGGCTGCTCTTGAACTCCCGACCTCAAGTGATCCACCCACCTTGGCCTCCCAAAGTGACCAAAGTGATAGGATTACAGGCATGAGCCATCGTGCCTGGCCTATTTTAATTATTTTAAAGATGAGACTTCACGCTGTCTCCCAGGCTGGAGTGCAGTGGTACGATCATGGCTCACTGAAGCTTCCATTCCCTGGGCTCAAGCAATCCTCCTGCCTCAGCCTCCCAAGTAGCTGGGACTACAGGAGCAAGCCACCATGTCTGGCTAATTTTTGTATTTTTTGTAGAGACGGTCTCACTGTGTTACCCAGGCTGGTCTCAAACTCCTGGCCTCAAGCGATCCTCCTGTCTCAGCCTCCCAAAGTGCTGGGATTACAGGCGTGAGCCATGGCGCCCAGCCTCATGTGAGGTTTAAGTCTGTGTTGCTGGGCCCAGCTGGAAGTCAGTAGCGGCTCTTTGCCTTCATGCGGGTTTGCTGGGGAACTTGGAGGGCAGTGAGGCCCAGGCTGTGCCCGTAGGGAGCTCCCAAACAGCTTGCCTTTGACTGGCCTGTGAGGATATGGACCGAGGAAGCACCTGTTAACCAGGTTTCAAAAACTCCATTGTACATACGTCGGCTCCCCTGGGAGGAGTCTTAGGACATGGTGAATGTCAGTGCTGGGAAGGACCTTAGCTATTTCTGACCTGGTCCTTTGTTATGTCATGAGGAAACTGAGGCACCCATCTGGGAAGGCACAGACTTGGCTTGCCCCGGCCAAGCCAGTGTGTCCCTGATGACTCCCTGGAGAGACAGGGAATTTCCCATGGTTTCCCAACTGCAGGAAACTGAAAATGTCTCAGCATGCATGGAATTTGATGAAGGTTTTGTCCCTGTGATGCGGGGGCAGCTGAGGGTCCCACTACCGAGAGGAAGAATGAAGCGAAGTACCACGTGCAGTTGCCATGGGCTCGTGGCTTGGATTTTTGCAGCTGTTCAAACAGCTGGACCCTGGGCCTGTGACCCCTGGGAGGGGAGGGAGTCGGGGAGAGATTACCTGAGGGTCCGCCTGGGCCGGGACAGCTGGGGACAAGGACAGCTGAGCAGGCAGCTTCTCACCAAGAATAGCCATGCTGGGTCACCTTTGACCTAGGGACCCTTCTCTGGGCTCTAAGCATGGAGGGCGGGTAGAAACAGATCTTAGCTGGGCTACAGCGGTTCTGTTCAGTTAGCAGAGGTCACAGAGCTCTCTGTCTGCATAGGAAAGTGCCCTAGAAATGGATATGGGGTAGGAGCTGGCGCCTGCCAGGCACCCACTGTGCGTGTGGTCAAGACGAATGGTTCTGGCTCGGCATGGTAGCTCACGCCTATAATCCCAGCACTGTGGGAGGCCAAGGCAGGAGGATCGCTTGAGGCCAGGAGTTTGAGACCAGCCTGGCCAACATGGCAAAACCCCATCTCCAATTAAAAAAAAAAAAAAATAGCCTGGCGTGCTGGCGCATACCTATAATCCTGGCTACACAGGAGGCTGAGGCATGAGAATTTCTTGAACCTGGGAGGCGAAGGTTGTGGTGAGCAGAGATTGCGCCATTGCACTCCAACCTGGGGACTCCAGCCTGGGCAACAGAGTGAGACTCTGTTTCAAAAAAACAAAAGAGGGAGGGTTCTGAAGCCAGACCAGCTGGGTGTCCTACTCGGCCTGGATGACCTTACCCTGTTTCCAAATCTGCAAGGTAAAAATATGATGTGTTCTTATAATGAATAGCCCGGCATGGTGGTGCATGCCTGTAATCCCAGCTACTTAAGAAGCTGAGGCAGGAGAATCACTTGAACTCGGGGAGCGGAGGTTGGAGTGAGCTGAGATTGCACCAGTGTACTCCAGCCTGGGCAACAGAGCGAGACTCCGACTCAAAAAAAAAAAAAAAGTGCTCTGTCCATTGAGGAACATGCAGTTGGCACTTCATAAATGTAGATGCTATTTTAATTATTTTATTTTGTTATATATTATATTTGTTTTTTATAGAGACAGGGTCTTGCTATGTTGCCCACACTGGTCTTGACCTCCTGGGGTCATGTCATCCTCCTGTCTCAGCTTCCCAAGTAGCTGGGATTAGAGGCTGTACCACTGCACCCAGCTTATTTTATTTATTTATTTATTTTTAAGAGATGGAAATCTTGCTATGTTGCCGAGGCTGGTCTTGAACTCCTGGACTCAAGTGATCTGCCTGCCTCGACCTCCCAAAGTGCTGGGATTACAGTTGTAAGCCACTGTGCCTGGATTATTTTATTTTCTTTCTCTTTTCTTTTCTTTTCTTTTCATTTCTTTTCTTGAGATAGGGTCTTGCTCTATCACCCAGGGTGGAGTGCAGTGGTGCCATCTCTGCTCACTGTAACTTCTGCCTCCTGGGTTCAAGCTATTCTCGTGCCTCAGCCTCCCAAGTAGCTGGGACTACAGGCATATGCCACCACTCTTGGCTAATTTTTTTTTTTTTTTTTTTTTGAGGCGGAGTCTCGCTCTGTCGCCCAGGCTGGAGTGCAGTGGCCGGATCTCGGCTCACTGCAAGCTCTGCCTCCCGGATTTACGCCATTCTCCTGCCTCAGCCTCCCGAGTAGCTGGGACTACAGGCGCCCGCCACCTCGCCTGGCTAGTTTTTTGTATCTTTTAGTAGAGACGGGGTTTCACTGTGTTAGCCAGGATGGTCTTGATCTCCTGACCTCGTGATCCGCCCGTCTTGGCCTCCCAAAGTGCTGGGATTACAGGCTTGAGCCACTGCGCCCAGCCTAATTTTTGTATTTTCAGTAGAGACGGGGTTTCCCCATGTTGGCCAGGCTGGTCTCAAACTCCTGACCTCAAGTGATCTGCCCCCCAAAGTGCTGAGATTATAGGCATGAGCCACTGTGCTTGGCACGAGACTGGGTAATTTATAAAGAAAAAGAAGTTTAATGGACTCACAGTTCCATGTGGCTGGGGAGGCCTCACAATAGTGGCAGAAGGCAAAAGACACGTCTTACATGGCAGCAGACAAGAGAGAATGAGAGCCAAGTGGAAGGGGAGACCTCTTATAAAATCACCAGATCTTGTGAGACTTATTCACTACCACGACAACAGTATGGGAAAACCACCCCCGTGATTCATTCAGCTCCCACTGTGTACCTCCCAAAACGTGGGAATTATGGGAGCTTCAATTCAAGATGAGATTTGGGTGGGGACACAGCCAAACCAAATCAGCTCTGCTGCCTATTGTCTGGGAGCTCAGGTGAAGCACCTTGTATCTCTGAGCCTCAGTTTTCTCATCTGTGAAATGGGGGCAGTTGGGGATCAGATGAGCTATCGTATCTTAAGCTCTTAGCACGGAGCCTCATGCAAGCCTGTGATTACTATGGTTGTTTTTTGTTTGTTTTGTTTTGTTTGTTTGTGTTTTTGAGATGGAGTCTCACTTTGTCACCCAGGCTGGAGTCAGTGGTGCTGTCTCAGCTCACTGCAACCTCTGCCTCCCGGGTTCAGGCGATTCTCCTGTCTTAGCCTCCTGAGTAGCTGGGATTATAGGCACCCACCACTACGTTCTGCTAATTTTTTTGTATTTTCAATAGAGATGGAGTTTCACCATGTTGGCCAGGCTGGTCTTGAGCTCCTGACTTCAGGTGATACACCTGCCTCAGCCTCCCAAAATGCTGGGATTACAGGCATGAGCCACCAAACCTAGCCACCTTTCCACCTTCCTGGGTCTGTGGACCCTGAGGCCTTAGGCTGGGCTGCAGCTTGGGGAGGGGAGAGAGGGGGGCGCCCAGGAGAGAGTCAGGAGGGTTTTCTTTTCTGTCCCAAGAGAGACAGAAGGGGACATCTTTATGCAAGAAGTCTGTGGCTGTGTCCCTCTATTAGAAAATAGGCTGGGAGCCTTTTGTGTGCCCTGTAACTGTCTGAGGGCGAGGATGGGGGTCTCGGGGACCACTTGCACAACACCTGGGTCACACATGGGGCCACAGGGGGTCTCAGGTCAACAGCTGAGGGCCTGAGCCCACCTGGTGGGGAGGTGGCTTTTTTTTTTTTTTTTTTTGAGACAGAGTCTCACTCTGTCCCCCTGGCTGGAGTGCAGTGGCCGGATCTCAGCTCACTGCAAGCTCCGCCTCCCGGGTTCAGGCCATTCTCCTGCCTCAGCCTCCCAAGTAGCTGGGACTACAGGCGCCCGCCACCTCGCCCGGCTAGTTTTTTTGTATTTTTTAGTAGAGACGGGGTTTCACTGTGTTAGCCAGGATGGTCTCGATCTCCTGACCTCGTGATCCACCCGTCTCGGCCTCCCAAAGTGCTGGGATTACAGGCTTGAGCCACCGTGCCTGGCCGGGGAGGTGGCTTATAATCTTTGAGAATGGGTTCATCCCTGGCCCGGGACTTACAGTTCCCTTGAGAAGTGGAAAGCCATTGCTTCTGTGTTTGTTTTGCTTTTGTTTTTTTGTTTTTGTTTTTGTTTTTGAGATGAAGTCTTTCTCTTTCCCCTAGGCTGGAGTAAAGTGGTATGATTTCAGCTCACTGCAACCTCCACCTCCCAGGTTCAAGTGATCCTCCCACCTCAGCCTCCTGAGTAGCTGGGATTACAGGCGCCCGCCACCACACGCGGCTAATTTTTTTTTTTTTTTTTTGAGACGGAGTCTAGCTCTGTCGCCCAGGCTGGAGTGCGGTGGCCGGATCGCGGCTCACTGCAAGCTCCAACTCCCGGGTTCCCGCCATTCTCCTGCCTCAGCCTCCCGAGTAGCTGGGACTACAGGCGCCTGCCACCTCGCTTGGCTAGTTTTTTTGTATTTTTTTTAGTGGAGACGGGGTTTCACCGTGTTAGCCATGATGGTCTCGATCTCCTGACCTCGTGATCTGCCCGCCTCAGCCTCCCAAAGTGCTGGGATTACAGGCTTGAGTTACCGCGCCCGGCCACACCCGGCTAATTATTTTATTTTTAGTAGAGACGGGGTTTCACCATATTGGTCAGGCTGGTCTGGAACTCCTGATCTCAGGTGATCTGCCTGCCTCGGCCTCCCGAAGTGCTGGGATTTCAGGCGTGAGGCACCGCGCCCAGCCTGGAAACATTGCTTCTGAGGGCATACTTTCCTGGGGATGCTCTGGAGGGCTGGAGGAGTAGGGGGAGACCTGAGGAGGACCGGCCCAAGACCACACAGCCAACCATTCCTGCCTTGGTTTCCATGGCAAGACCTCATCTCTACAAAAAATACAAAAATTAGCCCAGTGTAGTGGCAGGTGTCTGTGATTTCAGCTACTCAGGAGGCTGAGGTGGGAGCATTGCTGGAGCCCAGGAAGTCAAGGCTGCAGTGAGCCATGATCTCGCCAATGCACTCCAGTCTAGGTGACAGAGCAAGACCCTGTCTCAAAAAACAAATAAATAAGGGTTAGGTGTGGTGCCTCATGCCTATAATCCCAGCACTTTGGGAAGCCAAGGCAGGCGGATTACTTGAGGTCAGGAGTTTGAGACCAGCCTGGCCGACATGGTGAAACTCCGTCTCTACCCAAAAATACAAATAAGCCACCTCCCAACCCTAGACTCTGTGCACCTGGGGCCACCCAGGGGCCAGTTCCACGCCAGCCCAAACAGCCACCTCTTTCCCTCTCCCTCTCCTTCTCTGCAGGCTCCCCGCTGCACAAGCAGTCATCCGGACCCTCCTCCTCCCCGGCCGCAGCTGCTGCCCCCGAGAAGCCGGGCCCCAAGGCGGCGGAAGTGGGGGATGACTTCCTGGGGGACTTTGTGGTGGGCGAGCGGGTGTGGGTGAATGGCGTGAAGCCAGGCGTGGTGCAGTACCTGGGCGAGACGCAGTTCGCACCGGGCCAGTGGGCCGGCGTGGTGCTGGACGAGCCGGTGGGCAAGAACGATGGCGCAGTGGGCGGCGTGCGCTACTTCGAGTGCCCGGCCCTCCAGGGTATCTTCACGCGGCCCTCCAAGCTGACCCGGCAGCCCACGGCCGAGGGCTCGGGGAGTGATGCCCACTCCGTGGAGTCACTGACTGCCCAGAACCTGTCATTGCATTCGGGCACGGCCACACCCCCGCTGACCAGCCGCGTCATCCCCCTGCGGGAGAGCGTCCTCAACAGCTCCGTGAAGACGGGCAACGAGTCGGGCTCCAATCTTTCCGACAGCGGCTCTGTGAAGCGGGGCGACAAGGACCTGCGCCTGGGAGACCGTGTGCTGGTGAGTGCCGGCAGTACTGGGCTCTGGGCCCAGCCTCCCTTCCCTCCCCTGCTCCGCCTCACTTGGCCGAGCTGGCCCCCCCGGGCTGGGCAGGGTGGGGACTCAAAGGGGTCTCGGACAGGGTCCAGCCTGGGATACCCATTCCTCATCAGGACCATACAGAGTGACAAGACAGGAGACTGTTGCTGTGTGACCCTGGGCAAGTGTCTTAAACTTTCTGGGCCTCACTCTTTCTATCGGTAAAATGGGATTTTTTTTTTTTTTTTTTTGTGATGGAGTTTTGCTCTTGTCATCCAGGCTGGAGTGCAGTGGCATGATTTCAGCCGGCTGCAACCTCCACCTCCCGGGTTCAAGCGATTCTCCTGCCTCAGCCTCTCAAGTAGCTGGGATTACAGGCATGGGCCACCATGCCCAGCTAATTTTTGTATTTTAGTAGAGACGGGGTTTCACCATGTTGACCACGCTGGTCTCGAACTCCCGACCTCAGGTGATCCACCCGCCTTGGCCTCCCAAAGTGCTGGGATTACAGGTGTGAGCCACCGTGCCCCACCAAAATGGGAATTTTAATCGTATTTCAATCGTAGTTGGAGATGCATTAAAATGTATCACTCATTTTAGACAGTGCCTAATACTACGTACCACATACATTTTGGCCATTATTGATATTATCTACTGATCCAACTCATCCACATGCACGTGCCAGGCATGTACTGGAAAAGGCTGGGAACTGGATGTTCTCAAGACCCCTGGTCCTGGCCAGGCACAGTGATTCATGCTTGTAATCCTAGCACTTTGGGAGGCTGAGGTGGGAGGATCACTTGAGCCCAGTAGTTCAAGACCAGCCTAGGCAACATAGTGAGACCCTGTCTTTACAAAAAAATACAAAAAAAATTAGCCGGGCATGGTGCATGGCCCTGTACTCCCAGCTACTCAGGAGGCTGTGGTGGGAGGATGGCTTGATCCTGGGAGTTAGAGGTTGCAGTGAGCCAAGGTGGTGCCACTACACTCTAGCCTGGGTGACAGAGCCAGACTCTGTTTCAATAATAATAATAATAATAATAATGATAATAATAAGGCCAGGCATGGTGGCTCACACCTGTAATCCCAGCACTTTGGGAGGCCAAGGCGGGCAGATCACCTGAGGTCAGGATTTTGAGACCAGCCTAGCCAACATGGCAAAACACCACCTCTACTAAAAATACAAACATTAGCCAGCTGTGATGGCGTGTGCCTATAGTGCACACGCAAAAATTAGCTGGGCATGGTGGCCCATGCCTGTAATCCCAGCTACTTGGGAAGCTGAGGCGGGAGAATCACTCGAACCCAGGAGGGAGAGATTGCAGTGAGCTGAGATCACACCACTGCACTCCAGCCTGGGTGATAGAATGAGACTCTGTCTCAAAAACACAATAATAATAATAATGGTAATAACCCCTTGCCCAGGGCCAGGAGGTGCAGACACCTTATCAGCTACAACCCGAGTGATCAGTGTTGCTGAAGTTGAGAGAATTGGGTCGCTGGAGCTGACAGCTTCCTGCCAGGGGCGCCTCTTCTCCACTAGTCCCAGCTGTTAGGGCCAGGTTGGAAAGGGGTCAGTGACCCCCAAGTCTTCTAGAGTATGAATACAGCAGTGACCTGGGTTGGTGGTGGTCAGGTGGACGGGAGAGGGCTGTGTTTTCCTATCCAACCAGGCTGTGGTGGCCTTGGGCTAACCCTACGCCTGGGACCACAGCATTGGGAAGAGACTCACAGAGTACAAGGAAGTCCCTGATGGGGCCTTCTGGGCCTGGGGTATGAGGAGCTGTCGGTGGGGCAGGGGTCCCTGTGTCCATTCTGCAAGGCTTCCTGGGGGAAGGTGGGAAGTCATTCCAACCCAAGGTGGGGAGCACAGGCTTGGAGCTCCAAAGCCGGGTGGAGAAGGGTAGGGGGTCTGGGGACCCAGAGCAGGGACCCCCAAAGAGTATTACTGGCTAGGGTCCTCCCTCCCTGCTCTGAGAACCTGGCAAAGGTTTCTTCTGGAGGTTTCTGGAAAGAGCCTTTGGGGTTGTGGGCAGGGGAATGAGAGGAGATGTTTACACCCATGGCCCTGTTGAATCCTCAAGCCAGTGCTGTGATGTGGTTTTATCATCCTTACTTTATGGATGGGGAAACTGAGGCTCAGGGAAGTTTTTTTGTTTTGTTTTGTTTTGTTTTCTAGTCTCGCTCTGTCGCCAGGCTGGAGCGCAGTGGCGCGATCTCGGCTCACTGCAACCTCTGCCTCCCAGGTTCAAGCAATCCTCCTGCCTCAGCCTCGCGAGTAGCTGGGACTACAGGCACGTGCCACCATGCCCAGCTAATTGTTTATATTTTTAGTAGAGGTGGGGTTTCACCATGTTGGCCAGGATGGTCTTGATCTCTTGACCTGCCCATCTCAGCCTCCCAAAGTGGTGGGATTACAGGAGTGAGCCACCGTGCCCAGCCTCAGGAAAGTTTAATAACTTGTCTGAAGTGACAAGTGACAAGTGCCTGCCCACTGAGCTGTGTCCCTCTCTGCCCTGGCCAGGGTGAGGGCTCTGCTTTTTTTTTTTTTTTTTTTTTAAAACAGGGTCTTGTTCTGTTGCCCAGGATGGGGTGCAGTGGTGCAGTCATAGCTCACGGCAGCCTCAAACTTGGTCTCAAGCAATCCTCCTGCCTCAGCCTCCCAAGAAGCTGGGACTATAGGCCCATGCCACCACACCTGGCACCACGCCTTTGCTAGCCTGGTTCCCCTGGACAGAACTTCCCCTGGGTGACCTGGTGGTGAGCGTGGCCAGATGTGGTCCCTGTCCTCCAGCCATCTCCAGCTTACAGGAGACAGACCACGAGGCCAGTGACCACGGATATTAGTGTCTCCTTATAGAGTCTGCCAAGTGTGCCGTGGTGCTCTCAGAGCCTGGCCTGGTGGGGACGTTGCCCCGAGGAATGGTGTGAGGGCAGAACTTAGGGAATGGCCTGGCATCGGCCTAGTGATGTGGGGCCAGAACATCATGCCAGGCAGAGACCCGTGGGCTGAGAGACTAGAGAAACTGTGAGAAGAGGCCTGGCGCGGTGGTTCACACCTGTAATCCCAGCACTTTGGGAGGCCGAGGCAGGTAGATCACCTGAGGCCAGGAGTTTGAGACCATCCTCACCAGTACGGTGAAACCCCCTCTCTACTAAAAATACAAAAATTAGCCGGATGTGGTGGTGGGTGCCTGTAGCCTGAGCTACTTGAGAGGCTGAGGCAGGAGAATCGCTTGAACCTGGGAGGTGGAGATTGCAGCGAGCCGAGATAGTGCCATTGCACTCCAGCCTGGGTGACAGAGTGAGACTAGAAAAAAAAAAAAAAAAACTGAAAAGAGCAGGGAGGCTGAGTGGTCAGTGGGGGAAGCCAGGGAAAGATCACACCCCAGAGTCTGACCTGGGTGACCCCACAGGGCCAGGAGTCCGGGATGGAGCTGGGTGTTTGCTATAAGAGTCGAGGTAGCCGTGGAAGCTACAGCCACGTGACGGATTCCTGCGTTAAGGACATTGCACCTGCTGCTTGGTGGGGATGGGATCGGAGGGGGCAAGAGTGGAGCAGGGGCCGGGCGTGGTGGCTCACACCTGTAATCCCAGCACTTTGGGAGACCAAGGTAGGCAGATCACCTGAGGTCAGGAGTTTGAGACCAGCCTGGGCACCATGGGGAAACCCCATCTCTACTAAAAAATACATGGTGACCGGCACCTGTAATCCTAGCTACTCAGGAGGTTGAGGCAGGAGAATCACTTGAACTTGAGAGGTGGAGGTTGCAGTAAGCCGAGAGGGTGCAACTGCATTCCAGCCTGGGCAACACAGCAAGACTCCATCTCAAAAAAAAAAAAAAAGACCAGACTGGAGCAGGAATAGCAGTGCCCAGGAAGGAGGCTGGACTCCTGGCCCCCTGCACCATCCTGTCCAAAGAACTTGTTTTGGGACTGTCACTCTGCTCTTCCTCTTGTGGTTCCCAGGAAAGCCAAACCCAGCCAACAGGACCCGGGCAAACAGCTTAGTCTCCCTGACCTGTCCTTCAGGATCTCTGGGGTCTGAGGGCACCTGCTGGGGGTGGGCACAGCAGAGAAATCAGGCCCGGGTCTGTGTTATTGGACAAGTCACTTATAGAGCCTCATCCTCATTCATTCATTGATTCACTTGCCATGTGTCCGTTCAGCAAAATGGCCATGGCCCAGCACTCTTGTTTTGTTCTATGCTTTTTTGGGGAGCGTTAAGGGAGCTGATGGCAGCCGGGCACGGTGGCTCACGCCTGTAATCTCAGCACTTTGGGAGGCCAAGACAGGCAGATCAGTCAAGGTCAGGAGTTGGAAACCAGCCTGGGCAATGTAGCAAGACCCTGTCTCTACTAAAAATACAAAAAAAAAAAAAAAAAAGCCAGGCATGGCAGTGCATGCGTATGCTCCCAGCTACTAGGGAGGCTGAGATGGGAGGATCACTTGAGCTTAGGGAGTCAAGCCTGCAGTGAGCCATGATCAGACCACTGCACTCCAGCCAGGGCAACAGAGTGAGATGCTGTCTCAAAAAAAAAAGGAGAGAGAGAACTGGTGGATGTGAGAATGCGTCATAGTCTGCAAGGAGCTATGGCTGTGCACAGTCTGACTAATATCGTGGGAGTGCCCTGGGCATGGGCCTGTGACCCTGCTGGGGCGGGAAGTGGTGGAGGCTCTGGGGGTTACCGACCAGCCTAGATTGCTCGCTGGATTGGGGAGCAGCAGGTTTGAGGCCAGTTTGATCCTGCCTGGCATTCCCCCTGTACCTGCTCTCCCTGCAGGGTGTGGGAGCTTCTGACCATCTCAGGGTGTGGTGTGCAAGAGAGGGGCACGAGGTGGACACTGCCACTGCTCTAGAAGTGTCTGCTAAGACCTGGCCTGTCTGCAGGGTTGGCAGCAGCAAGGGGGCTGGGCTACCTTGACCTTGACTTCTCAATCTTCAAGTAGATTGCATCCTATGGTTGACACATTGCTTTCTAGGTACATACCTCACACTAGACACTGTGCCTAGCACTTTTTTTTTTGAGACAAGGTCTCGCTCTGTCACCCAGGATGGAGTGCAGTGGTGCAGTCATAGCTCACTGCAGCCTCAAACTCTTAGGCTCAAGTGATCCTCCTGCCTCAGCCTCCTGAGAATCTGGGACTACAGACGTGCACCACCATGCCTGCCTAATTTTTTAATTTTTTAAATTTTTTGTAGAGATGGGGGTCTCGCTATGTTCCTCAGGCTGGCCTCAAATTCCCAGCCTCAAGCAATCCTCCTGCCTCAGCCTCCCAGAGTGCTGGGATTACAGGCATGAGCCACCGAGCCCAGCCTAGTTTAGGATTTAGGCTAGGGAAGAGAAAGGACATTCCAGGTTGGAATTACAGAGAAGCAGGATCCAAGACTCATTGTGTAGACAGAGTGGCAGAGACCTGGTGCCAGAGAGGAGGGGCTGAGAAAGTAACCCCACCTGAAGGCCAGAGACCAGAGAGAACCAACCTAGACTCACAGACAGGCCTCAGTGGCAGAGACACCAGAGCCCTACCCAAGAAGGAGACAAAGGAAGGTGGGTCCGGTCTGGAATCAAGCCCAGCTGAGATTGAGAAGGCCACAGAGTGTAGTAAGAAGAGATCCACCTGGCTTTCACTCCCTGACTACTCTGAACTTCAGTCTCTTCTTCCATGAATGTGGTAACAGTGCCCGTCTCATGGAAATGTCAGATTTGGAATTCTTGTCTTTCATGTGCCAGGCGCACGTAGTTGGCCCTAGGAGATGGTGGGACAGGAGCTAGTTCTAATTGGGGAGCTGGATTTACTTAGGCACACTTGAGGCATACTTGGGGTGTCAAGAGAAATTAACATTTTATTTATTGTTAATTATTAAATTATTATTTAATATTTTTTGTAAATTATTATTAAAAATTTTTTTTTTTAGACAGAGTCTCGCTCTGTCGCCCAGAGTGGAGTGCAGTGGCACGATCTCGACTCACTGCAACCTCTACCTCCCAAGTTCAAACGATTCTCATGCCTCATCTTCCCAAGTAGTTAGGATTACAAGCGTGCACCACCCACCTGGCTAATTTTTGTATTTTTTAGTGAGACAGAGTTTCTTCATGTTGCCAGGATGGTCTTGAACTCCTGGCCTCAAGTGATCCACCCACCTCAGCCTCCCAAAGTGCTGGTATTACAGTGAGTCCAGCAGTAAAATGAAATTAACATTTTAGAAAGTCATAGGCCAGGCATGGTGACTCACACCTATAATCCCAGCATTTTGGGAGGCTGAAGTGGGTCAATCACCTGAGGTCAGGGGTTCGAGACCAGCCTGGCCAACATGGGGAAACCCCGTCTCTGCTAAAAGTACAAAAATTAGCCAGGTGTGGTGGCGGGTGCCTATAATCCCAGCTACTCAGGAGGCTGAGGCAGGAGAATCGCTTGAACCCAGGAGGCGGAGGTTGCAATGAACTGGGATCCTGCCATTGTACTCCAGCCTGGGCAATAAGAATGAGACTCTGTCTCAAGAAAAAAAGAAAGAGAGAGAGAGGGGAAGAATTAGGTTCAGATAAACATGGTAAATAAACATACACATTTATTTTCAATCCCCCTGAATTTGCACTAGAACAACACTGAAGAGATATTTGGGGTTTTTCTTTTGAGATGGCTTCTTGCTGTGTTGTCTAGGCTGGAGTGCAGTGGCATGATCCTAGCTCACTGCACCCTCAAACTCCTGGGTTCCAGTGATCCTCCCAACTCAGCCTCCTGAGTAGTTGGGACTACAAGCGTGTGCCACCACACCCAGCTAGTTTCTTAATTTTTTTAGAGAGGGGGATCTTGCTGTGTTGCCCAGGCTGGTCTTGAACTCCTGGACTCAAGTAATTCTCCTGCCTTGGTCTCCCAAAGTGTTGGGATTACAGGTGTGAGCCACCACACCCAGCTATGAAGAGAAACTTTTTTTAAAAAGAGCTAGTGGCGGGGAAAGAGGAGAAGCAATCAGTGTCCATCCAGGAACCCTGGATGTTCAGTAACTGGCCACATATTGGCCTCTAGAAATGAGGCTGCCACTGGGGCCAGGAACAGAATTGGTTTAAAAGTCTTTAGATTCAGCTGGGCACAGTGGCTCACACCTATAATCCCAGCACATTGAGAGGCCAAGGTGGGCTAATCACTTGAGGCCAGGAGTTCGAGACTGGCTTGGCCAACATGGTGAAACTCCATCTCTACTAAAAATACCAAAGTTAGCCAGGTGTGGTGGCGGGCGCCTGTAATTCAAGCTCCTTGGGTAGCTGAGTCAGGACAATCTCTTGAACCCGGGAGGCAGAGGTTGCAGTGAACTGAGATCACACTGCTGCCCTCCAGCCTGGGAAACAGAGTGAGACTGTCTCAAAAAAAAAAAAAAAAAAGAAGAAGAAGAAGAAGAAGACTGGCCATGCACAGTGGCTCACACGTGTAATCCAAGCACTTTGGGAGGCTGAAGTGGGAGGATTGCTTGACCCCAGCAGTTCCAGACCAGCCTGGGCAACAGAGTGAGACCCTGTCTCTAAAAAAATAAAAAATAAAATTATTCAGGTGTGGCATCGCATGCCTGCAGTCCCAACTACTCAGGAGGCTGAGGAGGGAGGACCGTTTGAGCCCAGAAGTTTGAGGCTGCAGTGAGCCATGAATGCAGCACTGCACTCCAGCCTGGGTGACAGAAGGAGACCCTACCTCTAAAAACAAAAACAAAAACACCTTAGATCCCCCACCCCGTCCCTGTCCCTGCGTTGCCTGGTAACTGTTCCTCTAGCTGATGTCTGGTATGGACACTTGGTCCCCCTGAGAAGATCACAGAGAATTATTGGGTAGAAGGATCCCAGGCAGGAGGGGCTGAAAAAGGAGGATGAAGTGAACATGTGTAATTTTTTTTTTTGGGGGGGGGGGACGGAGTCTTGCTCTGTCGCCCAGGCTGGAGTGCAGTGGCGCACTTTCTACTCACTGCAAGCTCCACCTCCCGGGTTCACACCATTCTCCTGCCTCAGCCTCCCGAGTAGCTGGGATTACAGGCGCCCACCACGCCTGGCTAATTTTTTGTATGTTTAGTAGAGATGGGGTTTCACCATGTTAGCCAGGATGGTCTCGATCTCCTGACCTCATGATCTGCCCACCTCAGCCACCCAAAGTGTTAGGATTACAGGCGTGAGTCACTGCACCCGGCCGAACATGTGTATTCTAAGTGCCCCCTAACCCTACGTGGCTCCCCGAGCCCTGGCGGCCACAGCTACTCCCTCCACAGTGAAGATTACAGGAAACTTCTCTGGAGAAAACAGCTGGTCCTCTGAGAAATAAGAGAAGGTGATACAGCCATTAAATATGAGCAAAACTGCCACTGAATATGTGAGTATGAATATTCATGCTCATGAATATTCATGTATGTATAAATATTCAGTGAACAAAAAGCTCTGGGGAATGAAAAATATCACAGAAATAAGAAACTGCACGGAAGTGTTAAAAGATAAAGTTAAGAAAATATTTCAGGAACTAGAACAGAAAGGAAACAGGCCGGGGGCGGGGGCTCACACCTGTAATCCCAGCACTTTGGGAGGCCAAGGTGGGTGTATCACAAGGTCAGGAGTTCGAGACCAGCCTGGCCAACATGGTGAAACCACATCTCTACTAAAAATACAAAAATTAACCGGGTGTGGTGGCGGCCGCCTATAATCCCAGCTACTCGGGAGGCTGAGGCAGTAGAATTGGGAGGCAGAGATTACAGTGAGTCGAGATCATGCCACTGCACTCCAGCCCAGGGAACAGAGTGACTCCATCTCAAAAAAAAAAAAAGAACAGGAGCCAAAAGAGAACATTAGAGAACCTGTTTACAGAAAAGGGGAATGTCGAAAAAGGAGGGGAGAAAATCAAATAATTAATTCAAGAAAATTCCCCAGATTGATAAGGGTGTTTCTTGATTGAAAGGGAGCCCGGACAGCGGATGGAAAAAGGCTCACATCAAAGCACCTCTTTGTGGCTGGGTGACGTGACTCATGCCTGTAATCCCAGTGTGTTGGGAGGCTGAGATGGGAGGATCCCTTGAGCCCAGGAATTTGAGATCAGCCTAGGCAACATATTGAGACCCTGTGTCTTAAAAAAAGAATGAGGGTAGCAAGAGAATTCAAAACACATGTTCACACAAAAACTTGTGTAAGTAGGTCAGGCGCAGTGGTTCATGCCCGTAATCCCAGTGCTTTGCGAGGCCAAGGCAGGCAGATCGCTTGAGCTCAGGAGTTCGAGACCAGCCTGAGCAACATGGTGAAACTCCGTCTGTACAAAAAAATAAAAATAAAAAAAAAAACTTGTACAAGAATATTTGTAGCCACATTATTCATCATAGCCAAAAAGCAGAAACAACCCTCATTGTCCATCAACAGATGAATGGACAAGCACAATGTGTTCTGCCCATACCATGGAATATGATTTGGCCATGAAGAGAATGGGGTACTGATGCCTGCTGCAATATGATTGGACCTTGAAGACACGATGCTAAGTGAAAAAAGCCAGACACAAATGGCCACATATTGTGTGATTCTATTTCTTTTCTTTTTTTTTCTTTAGACGAAGTCTCACTTGGTCATCTAAGCTGGAGTGCAGTGGCACGATCTCGGCTCACTGCAACCTCTGCCTCCCAGGTTCTCCTGTCTCAGCCTCCCGAGTACCTGGGATTACAAGCGTGCACCACCACGCCCGGCTAATTTTTCGTATTTTCAGTAGAGACGGTGTTTCCCCATGTTAGCCATGCTGGTCTCTAGCTCCTGACCTCAAGTGATCCACCTGCGTCGGCCTCCCAAAGTGCTGGGATTACAGGCATGAGCCACTGCACCCGGCTGTGTGATTCCATTTCTATGAAGTGTCCATAACAGGCAAATCCGTAGAGACAGGCTAGAAATAGACTAAGGGTTTTCAGGGGCTGCCAGAAAGATGGAATAGACAGTGATTTCTCCTGGGTATGGAGCTTCTCTTTGGGATGATGGTTCTGATATTAGACGGTGGTGATGGTAGTGAATATACTCAAAGCTACTGAATTATGTTTTTATTTTTATTATTTTTTGAGATGGAGTCTCGCTCTGTCACCCAGGCTAGAGTGCAATGGCGCAATCTCAGCTCACTGCAACCTCCGCCTCCTAGGTTCAAGCGATTCTCATGTCTCTGCCTCCCGAGTAGCTGGGATTATAGGCGCCCGCCACCAAGCCCAGCTAATTTTTGTATTTTGAGTAGAGATGGGGTTTCACCATGTTGTCCAGGCTGGTCTCAAATTTCTGAGCTCAGATGATCCATCCACCTTGGCCTCCCAAAGTGCTGGGATTACAGGTTTGAGCCACTGTTCCTGGCCTGTATATTTATTTTTGATTGTTGTATTTTATTTTATTTTTTGTAGAGATGGAAGTCCCACTATATTGCTCAGGCCGGTCTCAAAGTCCTGGCCTCAAGTGATCCTCCTGCCCCAGCTTCCCAAAACACTAGGATTACAGGCATGAGCCACCATGTTTGGCCCTGTATGTTTTAAGATGGTTAAAATGGTAAATATTGGCCGGGCGTGGTGGCTCAAGCCTGTAATCCCAGCACTTTGGGAGGCAGAGACGGGCAGATCACAAGGTCAGGAGATCGAGACTATCCTGGCTAACACGGTGAAACCCCGTCTCTACTAAAAAAATACAAAAAACTAGCCGGGCGTGGTGGCAGGCGCCTGTAGTCCTAGCTACTCGGGAGGTTGAGACAGGAGAATGGCGTAAACCCGGGAGGCGGAGCTTGCAGTGAGCTGAGATCCGGCCACTGCACTCCAGCCTGGGCGACAGAGCAAGACTCCATCTCAAAAAAAAAAAAAAAAAAAGGTAAATTTTACATTATGTGAATTTACACCTCCATTAAAAAAAAAAAAAAAAGAGTGAGCCAGGCACAGTGGGTCATGCCTATAATTCCAGCACTCTGGGAGGCTGAGGAAGGAAGATTGTTTGAGGCCAAGAGTTCAAGACCAGGCTGGGCAACATTGTGAGACCTCATCTCTACCAGAAAATGTTAAAAATTAGCTAGGTCTTGTGGTGTGTGCTCTAATCTCAGCACTTGGGATGCCAAGTACTTGGGAGGCCAAGGCGGGAGGATCACTTGAACCCAGGAGTTCCAGGTTGCAGTGAGCCATGATTGCACCACTGCACTCCAGCATGGGTGACAAAGAGAGAGCCTGTCAAAAAAAGAAAGAGAGAGAGAGGGAGGAAGGAGAAGAAAGAAAGAAAGAGAGAGAGAGAGAGAGAGAGGAAGGAAGGAAGGAGAGAAGGAGAAAATAAAAGAATGAGATAGAATAAAATATTTTGGCCAGGCACGGTGGCTCACGCCTGTAATCTGAGACAAGCACTTTGGGAGGCTGAGGCAACTGGATTGCTTGAGCCCAGGAGTTTGAGACCAGCCTGGGCAACGTGAAGAAACCCCATCTCTACAAAAAAAAAAAAAAAAAAAAAAGCCAGGTATGGTGGCCTGCGCCTGTAGTCCCAGCTACATGGGAGGCTGAAGTGGGAGGATCGCTTGCCCAGGAGGCCAAGGTTGTGGTGAACTGAGATCATGCCACTGCATTCCAGTCTCAAAAAAAACAAAAAAGAATAAAGAATAAAACATTTTCAGACATAGAAAGCTCAAAAATGTACCTCCTCGTGCACCTTTTCTTAGAAAGCTGTGGGAAGATATTCTCTACTAAAATAAGTAGGAAACCGGCCGGACGTGGTGGCTCACACCTTAATCCCAGCATTTTGGGAGGCCAAGGAGGGCAGATCACCTAAGGTCAGAAGTGCAAGACCAGCCTGGCCAACATGGCGAAACCCCGTCTCTACTAAAAATACAAAAACTAGCTGGGCATGGTGACAAATGCCTATAATCCCAGCTACTCTGGAGGCTAAGGCTGGAGAATTGCTTGAACCCGGGAGGCGGAGGTTTCAGTGAGCCGAGATCACGCTATTGCGCTCCAGCCTGGGCAACAGAGCGAGACTCCATCTCAAAATAAATAAACAAAATAAAATAAGTAGTAAACTAAGAAAGAAGAGGCAGGAAATCCAGAAAACAGGATCAAGCCCAGGACAGAGGTGAAGCGGTTGTCAGGGTCACAGTGACAGGAGACTCCAGGCCAGTGGCCACACTCCAGAGAGGCCAGCAGCCAGCCCAACCCGGAGTGGGTCCCATGGCTCCGGGAGAGACATCTTCAGAAAGAACTTGATAGAATTCCCAATGCCTCTGAGCATCTTGGCAGGAGATTTAGACTGTTGAAAGAGTTGGGGTTGAATTAGCATTGAGACTATTAAAACTAGGCAGACAGGCCAGGTGCGGTGGCTCACGCCTGTAATCCCAGCACTTTGGGAGGCCAAGGCAGGTGAATCACTTGAGGTCAGGAGTTTGAGACCAGCCTGGCCAACATGGTGAAACCCCATCTTTACTTAATATACTAAAAAATTAGCTGGGCATGGTGGCGCATGCCTGTAGTCTCCGCTAATCAGGAGGCTGAGGCAGGAGAATCATTTGAACCTGGGAGGTGGAGGTTGCAATGAGCCGGGATCGTGCCACTGCACTCCAGCCTGGGTGACAGAGTGAGACTCTGTCTTAAAAAACAAACAAACAAAAACCACTAGGCAGACAATCATCAAAGATAGTTATTTACAGGGAAAAAATTTTTCTGGAAAGGAAAAGTAACTGCAATACATCATCCTCATCTATGAGTACTATCCACTTCGTCATAGTACTGCAAACCTGGAGTCAGATCAAAATTTAGATATGGAATACAACAATCAGCTGGGCGTGGTGGCGCGCACCTGTAGTCCCAGCTACTCAGGAGGCCGAGGCAGGAGAATCAATGCTGTCTCAAAAAAAAAAAAATTTAGATATGGACCTGGTGTGGTGATTCACACCTATAAATCCCAGCCTTTTAGCCATTTGGGAGGCTGAGGCAGGAGGATTGCTTGAAGCCTGAAGTTTGAGACCAGTTCGGGCAACATATTAAGACCCTGTGTCTACAAAAAAATTTTTTAAACTTAGTTGGGTATAGTGGCACATACCTATTGTCCCAGCTACTCTGGAGGCTGAGGCAGGAGGATCGCTTGAGGCCAGGAATTTGAGACCAGCCTGGGCAACATAGGAAGATCCTGTGTCTACAAAAAAATTTTTAAAATTTTAGCTGGGTATGGTGGCACACACTTATAGTCCCAGCTACTCAGGAGGCTGAGGTGGGAGGATTGCTTAAGCCCAAAAGTTTGAGGCTGCAGTGAGCTATAATTGTACCACTGCACTCCAGCCTGAGCAACAGAGCAAGATCCTATCTCAAAAAAAAAGAAGGAAAGAAAAAGAGAAACTACTTTTAGGGTTACCATTTATTGAAACTCTAGTATATGCTAGACACCGTATATATAGTGCTTAATTCTCATGAAAACCTTTTTATTTTATTTTATTATTTTTTTTTTTTTTGAGGCAGAGTCTCACTCTGTTGCCCAGGTGGAGTGCACTGGCGCAGTCTCGGCTCACCACAACCTCTGCCACCCAGGTTCAAGCGATTCTCCTGCCTCAGCCTCCCAAGTAGCTGGGATTATAGGTGCCCACCACCAGTCCTGGCTAATTTTTGTATTTTTAGTAGAGACAGGGTTTCACCCTGTTGGCCAGGCTGGTCTTGAACTCCTGACCTCAGGTGATCTGCCCACCTTGGCCTCCCAAAGTGCTGGGATTACAGGCGTGAGCCACCACGGCCAGCCCTGAAAACCCTTTTACAGATGAAGATGCTGAGGCTTAGAGAGGTTAGGTAACCTGCCTAGGCACACACAGCTTCTAAGTGATAGAGTTTGAATGCAGGTGTGTGTGTCTGTCTTCAAAGCCTATGCTCTTGCCTGGGTCAACCCTGGGAGGCACTGGTTAACCTGTCTCCCTCTCAATCATCCTTGGGTGTCTCTCCCTCCCCATTCCTGGCTCCTGTGTCCTCTGCATGCTGGAAGGGATGGATGGGATAAGCCTGGGCTGGTTGCCCCTGCCGTCTCTGCCTGTGCCACTGCATCCTCTAGACCTGAGTCTCCCTGTGTGCTGACAGGTCGGCGGGACGAAGACTGGCGTGGTGCGGTACGTGGGGGAGACAGACTTTGCCAAGGGCGAGTGGTGTGGCGTGGAGCTGGACGAGCCTCTTGGGAAGAATGATGGGGCGGTGGCGGGCACCAGGTATGGTGGGCTTCTTCTGGGGAGCATGGGAGGGGGTTCCTCTCCCCAGAGTGGGTGCAAGGGATGGAGATGGGACATTGGAGGAAGCTAGTGTCCAGCATGTAGTGTCAGACACCATAATATAAGTCCTTTCCCCTTCCCTCTTTCCCAACAGCCCACTAAGCTGGATAGTGGGATTATCATCCCATTTTACAGATGAGAGTATGGAGGCCAGAGAGGTCATTGTTCAAGGTCGCACAGTCACAGGCAAGCGCCAAGAGTATCTGTCCCCGTGTTCTCTTCTTCGTGTCACTCATGGCTAAGTGGGGTGGGAGCCCTCAAAAAGGAGAGGGAGGCCAGGCACGGTGGGTCATGCCTGTAATCCTAGCCCTTTGGGAGGCCGAGGCAGGTGGATCACTTGAGATCAGGTGTTCGAGACCAGCCTGGCCAACATGGTGAAACCCTGTCTCTACTAAAAATACAAAAAATTAGCTGGGTGTGGTGGCACACACCTGTAATCCCAGCTACTTGGGTGGCTGAGGCATGAGAATTGCTTGAATGGGGGAGGAGTAGGTTGCAGTAAGCCACGATCACACCACTGCACTCCAGCCTGGGTGACAGAGCGAGACTCTGTCTCAAAAAAATTAGCCAGGCATGGCATGGTGGTGTGCACCTGTAGTCCCAGCTACTTGGGAGGCTGAGGCATGAGAATTACTGGAACCTGGGAGGCGGAGGTTGCAGTGAGCTGAGATCACGCCGTTGCATTCCAGCCTGGGCAACAGAGCAAGACTGTCAAAAAAAAAGAAAAAAAAAGGGCGAGGCAGCAGTCCCTGCCATCTGGCATTGGGGTCCCCTGAATGACACATGAAATAATCAAACAGTGCCCAGCGCTATATGGCCAAAGGCAGGCCTCACAGATGGGTTCCAGGTCTCATACCATCTCTGATGAAAAGGAGTTGACTGCTGGCGTTGCTGGGTTAGGAGGATCTGAGGCTGTGTCTGGGCTCATGGTGGGTGGAGGAGTGATGTGGTAAGTGGACCATGTCTGTCACAGGTGTGGACTAAGGTGAGGCTACCTGAGTCCCTGTGCAGTCCCTGGACTGGATTCTGTGGTTGAGATGAGGCTGTGACTGCTCTGAGCAGAGTGGTCACCATGGCACAGGGGAAGAGCCAGGCTTGGGCCAGGCCTTGAAAGAAGGTAGGGTTTCCTTTTGGAAGAGGCTTGAGAGGGATTATGCTCGGTAGGGGCTGAGAGCACAGAATGAACAAACACCTGGAGGTGGGAAAAGGCAGGATAAGGTGGCAGTTTTAAGGTGAATCAGAAGCTGAATGGGGGCCAGGCATGGTGACTCACGTCTGTAATCCCAGCACTTTGGGAGGCTGAGGCTGGATCACTTGAAGCCAGCAGTTAAAGACTAGCCTGGACAACATAGCAAAATCCCATCTCTACAAAAGATACAAAAATTAACTGGGCATGGTGGCACACGCGTGTGGTTTCAGCTACCTGGGAGGCTGAGGTGGGAGGATTGCATGAACCCAGGAGGCTGAGGCTGCAGTGAGCTATGATTGCACCGCTGCACTCCAGCCTGGGTGACAGAGCCAGACCCTGTCTCGAACGAAAGAAAAACACTGGTTGGGCCCAATTCTCGTGGTCCAGTGTGGAATCCGTGACCAGAGAGGTCTTGAGAGAAGACGGGAATCGGGGTTCCATAACAATGCTTTGCCTTCCTGTTTGCAAGATGAATGTTTCTCTTGACTCACTTTTGCTTTCAGAATTCAGGGGTGGATTGGACAGCAGTCCCCACGCCACCCCAAGGTTTCTCTTTCAAGCTTTTGCTTCTCCATACAGGGACTTTGTGGGCAGAGAGCTGATGGGATTCCTTCATTCTGGGAGTGGTCTGAGGGTAGCCTGAGAGTGGGGCTGTAGCTGTGGCTGGGGTCTCTGAACAGTCGTGGGAGCCAAGCTTAGTGGGCTTTAGAACCCAGCAGACTGGAGGACCAGTCTCAGCTTTGCTATGTAACCAGCTGTGTGACTGTGGGCAAGTTATTTAACCTCTCTGAACCTAAATTTTCTAATTTGTGAATGTAGATAACTTTGGGGAATGGAGATGAGCATTCATTTAAAAAGACTGGCACAAAGTGGGTCCCAGTAATTATTTCCTACTTCCAAGAGTATCCTCATTGGCTGTTCACAGCTGCAGAGACTCTCAGACCCTACTCACCTCTATCCTTTTTCTTAGAGTCCTATCTATCCACCTGGAAGATTTCCACCTTGGAGTGTCTTTCCACATGGACCCC
This sequence comes from Papio anubis, assembly GCF_008728515.1. NCBI lineage: Eukaryota > Metazoa > Chordata > Mammalia > Primates > Cercopithecidae > Papio > Papio anubis. The sequence continues at coordinate 135,529,362 of NC_044979.1, read as the reverse complement.
AAGGAGGTGTCTTTCTCTTTTTCTGCTGGGCTCTGAAGAGGCAGAAGAGGCAGGGGAGGCTCCAGGCTTTGGGGCCGTGACAGCAGTGTGGGTCTCTCCTGCTTCCACAGGTACTTCCAGTGCCCACCCAAGTTTGGTCTCTTCGCGCCCATCCACAAGGTGATCCGTATCGGCTTCCCATCTACCAGCCCAGCCAAGGCCAAGAAGACCAAGCGTATGGCCATGGGTGTGTCAGCACTGACCCACAGTCCCAGCAGTTCCTCCATCAGCTCCGTCAGCTCTGTGGCCTCCTCCGTGGGGGGTCGGCCCAGCCGCAGTGGCCTGGTGAGGGTGGGGCTGCAGAAGGGGATTCTCTGGTGTGTGTTTGGGAGGGGTGAGGATGTACAGAGATCCAGGTGTTCTGATCTGCTCCTGACTTACTCTAGTTCCAGTTTGGGATTTTTGAACAAAGTAGAAAGTGCATATCTTTTAATAGGGAAAATTGAGCCATTTATGTTTATTGTCATTTTTATATAACTGATTTATTGGAAGCCTAAGCTTTTCTCTGGAAGTTAAGGAGGGTTATACAGATGCAGGGCAAGGGGTTCAGAAAGGTTGGCATCGAACCCTAGATGAAGGGAAAAGAGGAAGCTGCTCGGTGGCTATGGGCAGAGGGCATTCTGTCCAAACCCAGTCTAGGTTTGGAGGTTCCTCTTGTCCTGGGAAAAAGTGGCCAAAGTGAGGAAGTCAGAGGCTCTGGCTATCAGGAGCTGACTCTTCTGAGATGGGGAATTTCCTGAATCTCAAACATCAGGATTTCCCGCTGGGTGAGTCTGCAGGGTCCAGGATGTCAGAGTACTGGCAGAGGAAGAGCAGGACCCTGGGAGTCAAGGCACTTGGGCCCCCCACCTGCTGCGTTGCTGTAGGTTAGGCTGGACAGAGCGAGCCTGCCCCACAGTGCTTCAGATCCCTGAGACCCACCTGCACGCACACCTTCCTGCAGCTCACGGAGACCTCTTCACGCTACGCCCGCAAGATCTCGGGCACCACAGCCTTGCAGGAGGCACTGAAGGAGAAGCAGCAGCACATTGAGCAGCTGCTGGCGGAACGAGACCTGGAACGGGCCGAGGTGGCCAAGGCCACGAGCCACATCTGCGAGGTAGAGAAGGAGATCGCCCTGCTCAAGGCACAGCATGAGCAGGTGAGTGGCAGGTGGGGCTAGGGGTGGAGCTTCTCCAGCCAGTCTCATAGAGTCTCACCCACTCAGAGCGGAGACCCTGGATGGGGTGGGTGCAGAGAAATATGAAGATAACACAAGCAGTACCTATCCCCTGCTTTCCACAGATAAGCCTCAGTGACCTGGTGAATTTCCTTCCAGTCTTTTCTGCCTATGTATAAGGAAACGTACACCTACTTTCAGAATCTGGCTACAAGCTTGTATATCTTGCTTTTTTATTATTTATTTTCTTTTTTTCTTTCTTTTTTTTTTTTGACGGAGTCTCGCTGTGTCGCCCAGGCTGGTGTGTAGTGGTGCAGTCTCAGCTCCCTGCAACCCCCACCTCCTCGGTTCAAGCGATTCTCCTGCCTCAGCTTCTTGAGTAGCTGGGATTACAGGCAAATGCCACCATGCCCAGCTAAGTTTTGTATTTTTCTGTGGAGATGGGGTCTTGCTATGTTGCCCAGTCTTGTCTGAAACTCCTGACCTCAAGTGACTCTCCTACCTTGGTCTTGCAAAGCAATGCAATTTTTACAGGCATGAGCCACGTGTCCCGCCTCTTCCCCATCTTGATGTCTGCATTGCCATCTATCACAGGCTTTGTCCTTAATGACATCTGATGGGGGCTGTTTAGATTATTTCCAATTTTTCACTTTTTTTGAGACAAAGTCTCACTCTGTCGCCCAGGCTGGAGTGCAGTAACGCGATCTTGGCTCACTGCACCCTCCGCCTCCTGGATTCAAGCAATTCTCCTGCCTCAGCCTCCTTATGTAACTGGGACTACAGGTGTGTGCCACCGGGCCCAGCTAATCTAATTTTTGTATTTTTAGTAGAGACGGGGTTTCACCATGTTGGCCAGGCTGATCTCGAACTCCTGGCCTCAAGTGATCTGCCCACCTCGGCCTCCCAAAATACTGGGATTACAGGCGTGAGCCACCGCACTCAGCCAGTTTTTCACTCTTTCTACATACCACTGCAGTAAATATATTTTTTAATGTACGACTGTCTATATTTCAGATTATTCTTTTGAGCAGATTCTAGGGTTGTATTTCAGGGAAGTGACTCACTGCCCCAGGCCTTGGGGTTGCCGCTGTCTTGTGTCTGGTTTTTTCTCTGATGTTTGTCTCCCGTGGGAGAGCTCTCTCCTGGGCCTCTGTCCCCATCTGGGGTCTGGCTTGCCCCTCCTTGGATGCCAGGATTAATAAGGCCAAGGTCATGGCTGTGCTTTGATGAGGCACAGACAAGACAACAGGTTTGCAAGATAACAGGTCTTAGGCTCTTGTGGGTTGAGGGTGGGTGGCAGGTACTGAGGGCAGGTGGGCCTGAGGGTCTTGCCTCTGCCTCTCTTTTTCCTGCTGGGTCCCTTCCTTCACACCTAGGCCCACTGTGCATGCCCGGCAGGTGCCAGCAGGGAAGTCGGGGTGACTGGGGGTTCCAGGCCCGGCTCCTTGCCTCTCTCCCACTACACCCTCAACCTGGGCCCCACACCCCAGAGCATGCTGACCCCATTTTGGCCTTCCTCGGGGGCTCAGTATGTTGCAGAAGCTGAGGAGAAGCTGCAGCGAGCCCGGTTGCTGGTGGAGAGCGTGCGGAAGGAGAAAGTGGACCTGTCCAACCAGCTGGAGGAGGAGAGGAGGTACGCGCTGGCCCACCCTCACCCTGGGAGGACATTCTCCCTGATCCCCCTTAAGGAGGATGAGGAAGAGGGCAGGTTTGGGAACTACAGACCCAGGTTCCAGTCCTGCCCCTGCCACCACCTGGCTGTGTCACCCTGGACTGGTGACATGAGCTCTTGGGCCTCAGTCTTCCCATCTGTAAAGTGAGGTACTGGTCCTGTCTTCTGCAGGCCGTTGGGAGAACTCTTCATACAACTGGAGTAAAGCACCCAGCACGGTGCCAGGCACAGAGGGATACCACATATTTAAACTTTTTTTGAAACAGGGTCTCACCAGGCTGGAGTATAGAGCCACAATCACAGCTCACTGCAGGCTTGAACTCCCGGGTTCAAGTGATCCTCCCACCTCAGCCTCCTGGGTAGCTGGGACCACAGGCATCCCCGACCACACCTGGTTCATTTTTGTATTTGTTGTAGAGATGGGGTTTGGGCACGTTGGCCAGGCTGGTCTCGAACTCCTGACCTCAGGCTATCCACCCTCCTCGGCCTCCCAAAGTGCAGGCACGAACTGTCGCGCCCGGCCTTGGAACACCACATTTGTTCATTGCATAGAGTTCACTGTTCCTGCACTCTCCAGCAGAATATTGAGAAGATAATAGCTGGCAGCGGTGGAAGGGAGGTTGGTTATCACACCAGGTGTCCCTGGGGAGCCATGCGCCAGGAAGAAGGTTAAATGTTCCACCCCTCCACTGTTCACACAGTGCGCCCCTCTCCAACGCAGGGCTGAGACCGTGGGTGGAGCTCACAGCTCCTGTCCTGGGGTTTTCGTTTTTGGGTTTTTTTGTTTTTTGTTTCCTTCCTCCTTCCTTCCCTCCCTCCCTCCCTTTCTTCCTTCCCTCCCTTCTTTCTTTTAGATGGAGTCTTGCTCTTGTTGCCCAGGCTGGAGTGCAGTGGTACGATCTCGGCTCACTGCAATCTCCACCTCCCAGGTTCAAGTGATTCTCCTGCCTCAGCCTCCTAAGTAGCTGGGATTACTGGCGTGTGCCACCATGCCCGGCTTATTTTTGTATTTTTAGTAGAGATGGGGTTTCACCATATTGTCCAGGCTGGTCTCGAACTCCTGACCTCGGGTGATCCACCCGCCTCAGCCTTCCAAAGTGCTGGGATTACAGCCGTGAGCCACCACGCCCGGCCTCCTTTATTTTTCTCTTTTGAGAAAAGAGCACAGTCTTGCTCTGTCACGCAGGCTGGAGTGCAGTAGCTTGGCCATGGCGCATTGCAACCTCAATCTCCCAGACTCATGCAAACCTGCCACCTCAGCCTTCCAGGTAGCTAGGACTACAGGCACACACCATCATGCACAGCTAATTGTTTGTATCCATTCCCATTTTACACACCAGGAAGCTGAGGCTAAGAGAGCAACAGCCAAGGAGGGACTCCTGAAAAGCGCCCACAATGATGACCACAGGTGTCAGCCCTGTGCTGCATGCCTCGCTGGTGTCATCACTTTCAGTGCCACAACTGGCCAGGTGCAGTGGCTCACACCTGCAATCTCCAGCACTTTGCGGGAGGCCAGGGGCGGATGCTGAGATTGGGAGTTTGAGCCCTGGCTGACGTGGGAAACCCCCATCTACTAAAAAGCTTACGAGAGTGGCTGGTGGTGGTGAAGCCTGGGTCAGCTACTCAGTGAGAATCACCAGTGATGAGTTACAGGCGAATCTTTCCTGGTCAACTGGGTGACAGAAGACACTCCGCCTCAAAAAAGGCACAAATTGGGACCCATCTGCACGCCTCCAACCACCGAGACACCAGTGACAGGGACTCTGGTGGCTGGGTGCCAGTGCCTCCCTCAAAATGATTTCAGAAGCGGCAGTGGACAGAGGTTTGCCTTGGCCCGGGATCCTCTTTACCTCCTAGATGATGCCACAGGCCTACATCTCCCTCTGTCCCCAGCCTTAGCCAGCAGCCCCAACCCCAGCACCCCCACTTGGGTCTGTTCTGTGAGCTTTCAGCTAGCACCTGTGCTCCATAAGCTGTTGTTACTGTCGGATTCAGGGAGATGAGGGTGTATTTATATCTGCCTGAGACAGCCGTAAGGGCCCACACATCTGGTTCCCATGGCGACGTGCCTGACGCCAACAAACAAACACTGATCTTTTTTTTCTTTCTTTTTTTTTTTTTTTTAAGATGGAGTCTTGCTCTGTCACCCAGGCTGGAGTACAGTGGTGTGATCTTGGCTCACTGCAACCTCCACTTCCCGGTTCAAGCAATGCTCCTCCTGCCTCAGCCTCCTGAATAGCTGGGATTACAGGCTCACGCCACCATGCCTGGCTAATTTTTATATTTTTAGTAAAGATGGGGTTACACCATGTTGCCCAGGTTGGTCTTGAACTCCTAGACTCAAGTGGTCCACCTGCCTCGGCCTCCCAAAGTGCTGGGATTACAGGCACGAGCCACTGTGCTCAGTCACAAACACAGATCTTGAAGGCATCATGGAGTTGTGTTCAGAAGGGGCCTGGGTAGAAGTCTCTGCATTGTCCTGTGCTTGCTGTGTGGCCTTGGGCAGGTCGCTTGCCCTCTCTGGGCCTCATTCCTCATTGCTATGCTGAGAGCTGTTAGGAAGCCCTAGGAAGAGCAGCTTTGAGGTTTTTTTTGTTTGTTTGTTTTTTCTGAGACAGAGTTTTGCTCTTGTTGCCCAGGCTGGAGTGCAATGGCGCAATCTCGGCTCACCGCAACCTCTGTCTCTTGGGTTCAAGCGATTCTCCTGCCTCAGCCTCCTGAGTAGCTGAGATTACAGGCATGCACCACCATGCCCGGCTAATTTTGTATTTTTAGTAGAGACAGAGTTTCTCCATGTTGGTCAGGCTGGTCTCAAACTCCCAACCTCAGGTGATCCGCCTGCCTGGGCCTCCCAAAGTTTTGGGATTATGGGCGTGAGCCACCATGCCTGGCCCAGCTTTGACCTCCTATGTGTGGCTGTAAGGTGGAGTGGACCTATGTCTCTCCCCTGTGCTGTCTTGACAGGTGTGTGGCTGAGTGTGTCTCCTTGAGGGCAGCCCTGGATGCCTGGACATTCCACATCCAGGGGCAGTCCTGGGAGTGGGAATTGGGCCTCTGGCCCCCAATGTTGAGGCCTGTGATGAGAACGGGGTCAACAGCAAAGGGAGCCCACTTTCCCCCTCTCCTTTCCTTCCTCCCCACAGGTTGTTCCTTGTGGTAGGTGTCTGTTCCCCGCAGTGATGAAAACAGTGTTGTCGGCTGGGCGTGGAGGCTCACACCTGTAATCCCAGCACTTTGGGAGGCTGAAGTGGGCGGATCAGTTGCGGCCAGGAGTTTGAGACCAGTCTGGCCAACATGGCAAAACCCCGTCTCTACTAAAAATACAAAAATTTTGTATTGAGGTTGCATGCCCAGTGGCGCATGCCTGTAATCCCAGCTACTTGGGAAGCTGAGGCAGGAGAATCGCTTGAACCCGGGAGGCAAAGGCTTCAGTGAGCCGAGATCACGCCACTGCACTCCAACCTGGGCACCAGAGCGAGACTCTGTCAAAAAGAAAGACGGAGAGAGAGAGGGAGGGAGGGAGGGAGGGAGGAAGGGGAAGGGGAAGGGGAAGGGGAAAGGAAGGAAGAAAGGAAAGAAAACAGTGTTGTCACTCACATCCCCGGGCCACCCTGTCCTTTATTTTATTTCCCCCCACCCTGAGGAGGAAGGGTGTTGCCTTAAACACTCCCATTCTGGAGTTATTTGTGGTTTTTCCTAGAGTGCAGGACAGCAGGTTGGGAGGTCTAGAGTTTTCCAGGACTGTGGACCATTTTGATGGCCTCACCTCTGGACTCTGGGCCATTCTGATGGCCTCGCCTCTTCTCTGCTGTTGCTCACTCGGTGAATCCTGTTGCTCTGGGCAAAGCCGGGTCAGCCGCCTCTTTCCCTCCCCTGCAGGAAGGTGGAGGATCTGCAGTTCCGCGTGGAGGAGGAGTCCATCACCAAGGGAGACCTGGAGGTAACAGAGGCCCCTTCCCTGGGCACTCTTAGCACCAGTGCCTGGCCCTTGCTAGGGCAGATGGTCATGAGGTCCAGCAGCAACTCCAGGACCCTGGGGGAAGGGGCTGGTCACGGGGAAATGGGGAAGGATCAAAGGTCTAGTGTCTGAGGTGTGAGTGGCTCAGCCCCAGGATTCCCCCAGGGAAGCTGTGCTCCCCATGTCAGCAGCTGGATGGGGTGGGCAGGATGAACCCAGGGCAGGGCAGATGGAGGGCTGGGCCCCAGGATAGAGTGGCTGAGGTCTCCTGTCCCTTCTTCTTAGGCAATAGCCCTAAAGGTGCCCCTTCGTTCATCTTGGATTCCAGGTAAAATTTTGGCTGAAAGTAGCTTGCTGAGTCACAGAATTTGTAGGTAGGAAAACTGAGGCTCAGAGACCAATGGAGCTGGGCGTGGTGGCTCACACCTATAATCCCAGCACTTCAGGAGGCCAAGGCAGAGGATTACTTGAGCCCAGGAGTTCAAGACCAGCCTGGGCAACATAGCAATACCCCATCTCTACAAAAAATTTAAAAAGTTAGCCGAGCTTGGTTATGTGCACCTGTGGTCCCAGCTACTTGGGGAGGCTGAGGCTAGAGGATCGCTTGAGTCTGGGAGATGGAGGCTCCAGTGAGCTATGATTGCACCTGTTTTGTTTGTTTGTTTGTTTTTTGGTTTTTTGGTTTTTGGTTTTGCTTTGTTTGTTTTTTTTTTTTGTGAGACTGTCTCAAAAAAAAAAAAAAAAAAAAAAAATGGATGTTGGGGCACAACCCGGCGCCAGAGCCTCAGCCCAGCTCGGCATGTTCTAATTAAGTTTCCCTCTTAGCCAAGGGGCAGGCCATGTGGTTGCTCCTGGCTGACTTTTCCATTGGCAGCTGCTCTCCTGCAGGGGTTGGATGGGGTTGTGCGAAAAGCACCTGTGTTTGCCAGGAACAGAGACCCCCTGTACCAGCTGCAGTCAACATGGGGGCTTACTGAAGGGCTGTAGGAAAGGTCACAGCAGGGCAGGCCGTTCAGGGGACTGAAGCCAGAAGCAGCATCAGGAGCTAAGCCCATCCATGTGCCCTTGCTCAGGGCCTCCCTCCCATCTGTGTCTGGGGTCAGGCTCCTGTCTGTTTCCCACTGTGTCTCCCGGCTTGCTCTTCTCCCAGCCCCGCCCACTACCTACCAACTGTCATCCAGAGAGGCTCTGATTGGTCCTAGTGGTAGCCAATGGGCTGGCTGGCTCTGGATAGGGGTCCACCCCGGATCCAATCGGCCCTGGCTGGGAGAGGCAGAGGGCGGGACAGACAGTGACAGACAGCTAATTCAGTCCAAAGCGTTGCAGAATCCCCACTTGACGTTTTATTGTACCAAACTGAATTGTGATCATATTCATGGCAACCAGAAGGCAAAATGACCAAAGTCCCACTCATCCCTTCATCCCCACCCTTTTTTTTTTTTTTTTTTTTGGAGACAGGATCTCACTCTGTTGCCCAGGCTGGAGTACAGTGGCATGATCTGGGCTCACTGAAGCCTCCACTTCCTGGGCTCAAGTGAGGCTTTGCCTCAGCCTCTCAAGTAGCTGGGACTACAAGCGTGTGTCCCCACACCCGGCTAATTTTTTTTTTTTTTTTTTTTTTTTTTTAGAGGCGGGGTCTCGCTATGTTGCCCAAGTAGGTCTCAAACTCCTAGGCTCAAGCAATTCTCCTGCCCCGGCCTCCCAAAGGGCTGGGATTACATGCGTGAGCCATCACATCTGGCCTCCACCCATCTTAAAAGTCAGAAATAAAAACCAGAGCCCCTCCTTGACCTCCTGGTCCCCTCCAGCTTTATCGCCCCACCTCTCTGCCTGTCTTTATTGCAGAACTCTCCAGGAGTTTATCAGGCTCATGGTCTTCCCTCCTGTCCACACTCCCCCAGCTGCACAATGAGAAGGCCCCATTCCAACTCCCCCGCCTCTTCTGCTGGCTGCTCCTCCTTCCTGTTCTCTGAACACTGGCCCATCCAAGAGCTCAGTCCCAGGCCCTTCACGTCTTGTCCACACTCACCCTGAGAGCTTCCAGACTGTGGCCTTCGTGCCCTGGATGAGCCCCTATGAGTCCCACGGTCTTCCCCAAGCTCCCTCTACCATGCCCACTTGACATCTCCACCCAATTGAGGAAGGAGTAAGCACCTGTATCAATTTCCTGGGGCTGCAGTAACGCACGGCCGCAAATGTGTGGCTTAAAACAACACAAACATATGCCCTCGCAGTTCTGGAAGCCAGAAGTCTAAAATCAAGGCTGGGCATGGTGGCTTATGCCTATAATCCCAACACTTTGGGAGGCCAAAGCGGGCGGATCACTTGAGGTCAGGAGTTCTAGACCAGCCTGGCCAACGTGGTGAAATATTGTCTCTACTAAAAATACAAAATTAGTTGGGCATGGTGGTGGGCGCCTGTAATCCCAGCTACTCTGGAGGCTGAGGCAGGGGAATCACTTGAACTCGGGAGGCGGAGGTTACGGTGAGCCGAGATTGCACCACTGCACTTCAGCCTGGACAGCAGATGAGACTCCTTCTCAAAAAAAGGAAAAAAAAAAAAAGTCTGAAATCAAGGTGTTGGTGAATCTATTCCAATCTACCTTCCAGTAGGATTGCCAGCAGCTTTTGGTGCTCCTTGGCCTGTATAACTGCATCAGGCCAGTCCCTGCCTCCTGTCACTTTGCCACCTTCCCTTTGTGGCACTTCACTTGACCATCTTATGGAGACAGCAGTCACTGGATTTAGGGCCCACTCTAATCCAATCCTAATCCAATATGACCTCATTTTAACTAACTACATGTGCAAGACCCTATTCCAAACAAGGTCACATTCGTTCTTTATTTTGTTTGATTTTTATAGAGATGGGATCTCACTATATTGTCCAGGCGGGTCTCAAATTTCTGAGCTCAAGCGATCCTCCCACCCTAGCCTCTCAAAATTCTGGGATTATAGGTGTGAACCACCATGGCTGGCTAAGGTCACATCCTGAGGTTCTGAGTGGGCATGAAATTTAAGAGGACACTATTCAACCCAGGACTGCAGCCCAAATGGAACATGTCCTAACTACATCTATCCAGGCCTCCCCTAACACCACCCCCCTTACAGTTCCCATCTCAGGAATTGGCCCCCAAATCCACACAGTTGGCTGGGCATGGTGGCTCACGCCTGTAATCCCAGTGCTTTGGGAGCCTGATACAAGAAGATTGCTTGAGCCCAGGAGTTTGAGACGAGCCTGGGCAACATAGCAAGACCCTGTTTCTACAAAAAATATAAAAAAATAAGGCAGGCATGGTGGCACATGCTTGTAATCCAAGCACTTTGGGAAGCCAGGGTGGGAGGATTGATTAAGCCCAGGAGTTTGAGACCAGCCTGGGCAACATAGGGAAACCTTGTCTCTACCAACAATGGAAAAATTATCCAGGTATGGTAATGCATACCTATGGTCCCAGCTACTTGGGAGGCTGAAGTGAGAGGATCGCTTGAGCCCGGACAGCTGAGGCTGCAGTGAGCTGTGATCACACCACTGCACTCCAGCCCGGGCAACAAAGCAAGAGCAAGACCTTGTCTCAAAAAGTAAAGGCCGGGCGTGGTGGCTCACGTCTGTAATCGCAGCACTTTGGGAGGCCAAGGCGGGCGGATCATGAGGTCAGGAGTTTGAGACCAGCCTGACCAACATAGTGAAACCCCATCTCTACTAAAAATACAAAAAATTAGCCGGGCGTGGTGGTGGGCGCCTGTAATCCCAGCTACCCAGGAGGCTGAGATAGGAGAATTGCTTGAACCTGGGAGGCGGAGCTTGCAGTGAGCTGAGATTGCATCATTGCACTCCAGCCTGGGCGACAGTGCGAGACTCGTCTCAAAAATAAATAAATAAATAAAAATAAAATAAAAGTTAAACAATTTAAAAAATAGAAAACAAAAAATTCCTTTTGACCTTGTCTCCAAAATGATGCACATCCCCACAGCTGCTTCCCTGGGCCAGGCCCCAGCACCATGCCATAGACAGCCCTCTCCTTAGTCTTCTGTTCCTCCAAAGTCCATTCTCCACACTGAATCTAGTCTTTTTTTTAAATATCTTTTTCATTTTTAATGTTGGAAAATTTTAAGCCTATACAAAAATAGAGAAGACAGTATAATGACCTTTCATTTACTCATCACTCAGCTTCAACGGTTACCAACTCACCGCCAGTCTTATTTCAGGCATGCCCTGACCCAGGGCCCCCCCCCACATCCCAGACGTCATATGGCCAAATATTTTAAAAATGTAAATCAGACCGGGTGTGGTGGCTCACACCTGCAATCTCAATACTTGGGAGGTAGAGGTGGGAGGGTTACTTGAGGCCAGGAGTTAGAGACCAGTCTGGGCAGCATAGTGAGACCCCATCTCCACAAAAATTAAAGTATTCTGACTGGGTGCAGTGGCTCACGCCTATCATCCCAGCACTTTGGGAGGCCAAGGCAGGTGGATCACTTGAGGTCAGGAGATTCAGACCAGCCTGGCCAACATGGTGAAACCCTGTCTCTACTAAAAATACAAAAATTAGCTGGGCGTGGTGGTGGGCACCAGTAATCCCAGCTACTCAGGAAGCTGAGGCAGGAGAATCACTTGAGGCCAGGAGGCGGAGGTTGCAGTGAACCAAGATCATGCAACTGCACTCCAGCCTGGGCAACAGAGTGAGACTCTGTCTCAGAAACAAGTAGAAACAAAGAAACAAAATAAATAAAATAAAAAATTCACCAGGCATGGTAGCACATGCCTGTAGTCCCAGCTACTTGGGAGGCTGAGGCAGGAGGATCCTCTGAGTCCAGGAGGTTGAGGCTACAGTGAGCTATGATGGCGCCACTGCATTCCAGCCTGGGTGACAGAGCAAGACCCCATCTCTAACAATAAATAAATAAAAAGTTTAAAAATATGGCTGGGTGTGGTGGCTCACGCCTGTAATCCCAGCACTTTGGGAAGCCAAGGTGGGTGGATCATTCGAGGTCAGGAACTCCAAACCAGCCTGGCTAACATGGAGAAACCCCATCTCTACTAAAAATACAAAAATTAGCTGGGCGTGGTGGCACTCACCTGTAATTCCAGCTACTTGGGAGGCTGAGGCAGGAGAATCGCTTGAACCCAGGAGGCTGAGGTTGCTGAGCCAGGCTTCCACCACTGCACTCCAGCCTGGGTGACAGAGCGAGACTCTGCCTCGAAAAAAATAATAATAATTTAAAAATAAAAATGTAAATCAGATCCTGCCCCTTTCCTGCTGACACATCTAGCACTGTGACATTTAATATCATCTAGGCTCTGTAGAGTGGGCCAGAGAAGCAGAGAAGACCCCCAGGGCCCAACCCCCCCCCCCCCCCCCTACCATGTGTCCCAGCCCTGTCTCACACCCCTGCCCCTAAGTTATCATACACCAGGCTTTTCTGTTTCTGGAACACCAGAAGTTGTGTCTTGCCTCTGAGCTTTTCTACACGCTAGTTCCCCTGCCTGAAACACTTGCGCCTCTTCCTCTGGCGCCTGCCTTGTACAAGGAGTCTTTCTTGTCCTTCAGGACTCACTGGTAAATTACATGTTTCCTCTATTTCACCTTCATTCCAGTTACTCTCTCCCCAGTGCTCTGTTCATAGTGCAAATCACAATCTGGAGTGATCTTCACTGTTCTTTTATGGTTTGCATCCCCCTCCACCCCCAGAATATAAACCCTTTGAGGGGCCAGGCGTGGTGACTCATATCTGTAATCCCAGCACTTTGGGAGGGTGAGGCGGGCAGATCACCTGAGGTCAGGGGTTGGAGATCAGCCAACATGGTGAAACCCCATCTCTACTCAAAAATACAAAAATTAGCTGGGCGTGATGGTAGGCACCTATAATCCCAGCTACTTGGGAGGCTGAGGCTGGAGAATCACTTGAACCTGGTAGGTGGAGGTTGCAGTGAGCCGAGATTGCACCACTGCATTCCAGCCTGGGTGAAAGAGGGAAACTCTGTCTCAACAAAAAAAAGAAAGAAAGTGAGAGGAGGAGTCCTTTGGAGTGGGACCAAATGAAGTTGCCCTTGAAACTGGGAAGCTGGAGACTTTTTCTTGCCTGTGCGGGCTACTGGTTCAGTGCGTAGGATCATGCACCATCTATGAGGGTTCCAGGCAGGGCTGTTGTCCCCACCGACGGGGATGGGGTGGCTGGGATGGAGCTTGTGATTTTCTGGAAGAGACAGGCTGACTTCTTGTTGGCACTGGAACACACTGCCAGGAGGGAGGCGGGAGAGGCGGGGGAGGGAGGGAGAGGAGAGAAAGAGGGAGGGAGGGAGATGGGGGTGGGGTGGGGAGAAAGAAGAGAAAGTGGGAAGGAGAGGGGAGAGAGAGAAACGGAAGGAGAGAGGAGAGGAGAGAGAGAACCTTTTTTTGTTGTTCCTTAAGGAAAATTCAAGAAATAAAATAGGCCAAAGGACATAATCATCTCAATGTCTCTTAATGAATTGCAGGAGTATTTCTAATCAGGTGGTGTCCGTTTACACCTTCACCAATAGACAAGCTTCCGGGGTTTTATTACAGGTTTCACACCTAGATGGTGTTTCGCTAAGCCCCGCCCCTTCAGAACTGCCCTGCAGCTGCTTTAACCCCTTCTCTCCCGGAGTATAAAGAGGACCCTCTGGCTTCTCCCTAAGATGAACTTGGGTTTCCAAACCGCTCCAAATGTCCTCACCCTCCCCAGCTTCCCTTCCAAGATCTGTTATGTGAAATGCAAAAGCCAGTCTTGACACCCTGAGAATGCTGGCCTTTGTCAGCAGATGAAGCGGATATTGTCGAGCTGGGACAAAAGTGCCCTTGTGATTTATGGAGACCAGGCGTCCTCTGTGGGGTCCGGGGGGGGTGGGCACCAATGGGGCCCGGCGGTGGGAGGCACAGCCCAGCCTCCACCAAGGAGGCTGGGGCCAAGAGAATCGCAAGGGCTCGGTACATTTTGGAAACATCTTTCGTGTTATGGGTTCTTGCACTTTTAGCACAGTCCTGGGGGGACGTCGAGCGGGAATCCCAGGGTCCTTTATTTATTCCTCATCCTGGGGGTCTCCTATGTACAGGATGCTTTGCCTACAACCAGTGACAGCCTGCAGGGGAACAGGAACAGGATGGGCCCCTCTCCAGGAGCAGGTCCTTGAAGACGGCCTTCAAGGTCAAGGGCTGCTAGTTGGGGGTGGGGGGGTGACAGAAAAGAAGCGAGGTGCCCATTGCTACCCCAAGTAGGGGCTGGCGAGGGAGGATGGCTGCAGCCCACCCCCCGCCCTGCACTGACCCAGCCGGGACACAGCAAGGGGTGGGCATCAGGCCCCACACCCCTCGCCTCCCCAGACTCTCTCTTTCCCTGAGCAATTCTGGCTCATGAATCTACTCTCCTCGCCTTGTTCACAGAAGATGACGCCTCCTCTCTCTCTCTCTCTCTTTCTTTCTCTCTCTCTCCGGCTTCTTCTTCCCTGTGCCCCCCTCCCTGCGTCCCCGCCCCCCACCCCCCACCGTGTCCACCCTGGGTGGACCAGACCCAGACGCAGCTGGAGCACGCGCGCATTGGGGAGCTGGAACAGAGCCTGCTACTGGAGAAGGCGCAGGCCGAGCGGCTGCTCCGAGAATTAGCGGACAACAGGGTAACCGCACCACCGCGCCACCGCACCCGCCTGGCCCGCCAGCCACCTTGCCCTTTGATGCCCTCTCCGGCTTCTCTGTTTCATTATTGACTCTCTTTCTTTAGCTGCTGTCATCTTTTTTTTTTTTTTCTTTTGCATCCCCTTGGAGGAGGGAAGTCAAGATTTAGAAATCTGCTTATGTGGCCGGGCGCGGTGGTTCACGCCTGTAATCCCAGCACTTTGGGAGGCCAAGGAGGGTGGATCACCTGAGGTCAGGAGTTCGAGACCAGCCTGGCCAACATGGTGAAACCCCATCTCTACTAAAAATACAAAAATTAGCTGGGCATGGTGGCTCATGCCCATGATCCCAGCTACTTGGGAGGCTGAGGCAGGAGAATCGCTTGAACCCAGAAGGTGGAGGTTGCAGTGAGCTGAGATCGTGCCACTGCACTCCAGCCTGGGCGACAAAGCAAGACTCTGCCTCAAAAACAAAACAAAACAAAAAGAAATGTGCGTATGTTCCCCAGCTCAGTGTTGCTTATTGGGGCGGAGTTGGGGGGGCGGGGGTGGTCTTTGTTTTTTGGGACTTGGCTCCCTAGCTCATGGCCCCAGCAGCTGAGAACGTCCTGTGAGACCCCCCAATCCCCCCGCCATGCATTGCCACGACAAAGTGTTGGGACCCTTGGGAATGTCCCTCCCCTATGGAGGCAGACCCAGAAACCACTGATCCATGCCTCCTGTCTCCCCAGCTGAGGAGGCTGGGGAGAGGAAAGAGGTCAGGAACTGCAAATCTCTTCCCAAATTCTCTCACCCAGAGAGCCTGAAACATGCGGGCAGGAGGGGCTGGGCTGAAGGACTTGGGGCTGAGGAAGTGGTGGGACTTTTGGGGGATTGGAGGTGTCCCCAGGGAATGGGGCTATGATGGGTTCCGAGCCATGGAACAGCTCTGCATGTGGGTGAGGCTTCCAGAGTCCTAGGGCATGGTTCTGAGTCCCTGCTCCAGGCCCCGCAGTCCCCTCCAGGCTTACCATGCACGCCTGGGACCCAGCACTCTGCAGGCATTCACATCCGAACAGCTGGCCAGCCCCCCAGCAGTCCCCTTAGAGGAAGCTAAAACAGGCAGCAAGTGATTACTGGAAAAGCGCCCAGTAAACACTATGTAGTGTGGAAGGAGCAGTGGTCAGTTTCTGCATGTTGGCCTCAGTGCACAAGTGGTTGTTTGCATGTGTGCAGGTGTCCGGAGACACACAGGGTCCATTTGCACACACTGGCCATTGCTCAGTGACCATGTGCTTGTACGGTACACACTCATGTGCATGAAGACTGAACGCACAAACTGACCCAGTCACCATGGATGGGCAGGAGCCCTCCAAATGCATCTTGAACTAGGGTTCAATCTGATGAAAACACAAAAACAGGGCTGGGCCTGGTGGCTCACACCTGTAATCCCAGCGCTTTGGGAGGCCAAAGTGGGTGAATCACCTGAGGTCATCTGAGGTCAGGAGTTCAAGACCAGCCTGACCAACATGGTGAAACCCCATTTCTATTAAAAATACAAAAATTAACTGGGCAGGGTGGTGCACACCTGTAGTCCCAGCTACTTGAGAGGCTGAAACAGGAGAATCATTTGAACCGGGAAGGTGGAGGTTGCAGTGAGCCGAGATCGCATCACTGCACTCCAGCCTGGGCAAGAGAGTGAGACTCCATCTCAAAAAAAACACAAAAACCAAAAAACAAAACAAAAATAGGTTTATTGAACTAAAGAATACCTTCAGAAATAAAATGTTTAAAGCTTGTAATAGATTTAAAGCTTGAAAATATCTCATTTTCGTATCTATGACCATCAACGTGATCAAGGTGGTTTTTTGGAGAATGGAGCCTCTAAGAGTTTTTTGCTGAAAGATGGGTCTGGGAGCACCCTGTTCTGCTTTAAGCATTAAACTGGACCCTTCTTGGCCTTTCATAAGCCATACGCCTGGCTGGGGACCTTCCTAGAGACAGGATATTACCACCAAAATTCGCTGGCCTCTGCTCCTCAAAATGAATGTTAACAACAACAAAATTTCTTAATAAAAATACAAAGCACTAACTCGGTTGGGCGTGGTGGCTCATGCCCATAGAGTCCCAGCTGCTCTTGAGGCTGAGGCAGGAAGATTGCTTGAGCCCAGCAATTTGAGGAGGTGCAGTGAGCTGTATTGATAGGCTGCACTCCAGCTTAAGGCAAGCATAAGCCTAGACCCGTAATCCTCGCTTCAAAAAGGCTGGGCGCTGTGGCTCACGCCTATAATCCCAACACTTTGGGAGGCCAAGGCGGGTCACTTGAGGCTTGGATTGAGACCAGCGAAGGCAAAAGGGTGACACACCATCTACACCAAAAAATACCAAAATTCCCCAGGTGCATGGTGGTGACCCCAGCCTTGGGAGGCTGAGGCAGGAGAATGGCTTGAACCTGGGAAGTGGAGGGTTACAGTGAGCTGAGATCATGCCACCATTCCAGCCTGTGTGACAGGCAAGGACTCAAAAAAAAAGAAAAGCTGTAACCTCAAATAGGTGGTTTCTTTTAACCACCAATTTGTCCAAGCCACCTAGTAGAGGAGCGGCGACAGCTGGCTCTGAATCTTTGGGGTACAGCCAGGGGAATCTTTCTGGATGCTGTGATGGGCAGGGCCTCTATGTCCAGCCCATACTCAGGAGGGAGTGGGGGCCTTTCCCTTCCCATGACCACCTGCTGGGGTTGGTGTCCTCTAGTGGAGGCCCCCCGACCCCCACCATTGTGCCCTCCTCACCTTCCAGCCAGCCAGCCCGCCCGCTGATCCCTGCCTCCCTCTCTCCCCGCAGCTGACCACAGTGGCGGAGAAGTCTCGGGTGCTGCAGCTGGAGGAGGAGCTCACCCTGCGCCGCGGTGAGATCGAGGAGCTCCAGCAGTGCCTGTTGCACTCAGGCCCCCCGCCCCCCGACCACCCCGACGCGGCCGAGACCCTGCGGCTGCGGGAGCGCCTGCTCTCGGCCAGCAAGGAGCACCAGAGGGAGAGCGGAGTGCTGCGGGATAAATACGAGAAGGCCCTGAAAGCCTACCAGGCGGAGGTGGACAAGCTCCGCGCGGCCAACGAGAAGTACGCACAGGAGGTGGCAGGCCTGAAGGACAAAGTTCAGCAGGCCACTAGCGAGAACATGGGGCTCATGGACAACTGGAAATCCAAACTGGACTCGCTGGCCTCGGACCACCAGAAGTCCCTGGAGGACCTCAAAGCCACCCTGAACTCGGGCCCAGGCGCCCAGCAGAAGGAGATCGGCGAGCTGAAGGCGGTGATGGAGGGTATCAAGATGGAGCACCAGCTGGAGCTGGGTAACTTGCAGGCCAAGCATGACCTGGAGACCGCCATGCACGTGAAGGAGAAGGAGGCCCTGCGGGAGAAGCTGCAGGAGGCCCAGGAGGAGCTGGCCGGGCTGCAGCGGCACTGGCGGGCCCAGCTGGAGGTGCAAGCCAGCCAGCACCGGTTGGAGCTGCAGGAGGCCCAGGACCAGCGCCGGGATGCCGAGCTGCGCGTGCACGAGCTGGAAAAGCTGGACGTGGAGTACCGGGGCCAGGCGCAGGCCATCGAGTTCCTCAAGGAGCAGATCTCGCTGGCCGAGAAGAAGATGCTGGACTACGAGCGGCTGCAGCGGGCAGAAGCCCAGAGCAAACAGGAGGCCGAGAGGTTGCGGGAGAAGCTCCTGGTGGCTGAGAACAGACTCCAGGCTGTGGAGACCCTGTGCTCCTCCCAGCACACCCACGTAGGCACCTGCCTGTCCTGCTGGGGTGGGAGGATCGGGCTGGGGAGGGCTTGGGCGTTTGCTGACTTCTGTTATATAGCCCAGGAAGCCATTTCCCTTGTCCCTGAGAGCATGCCTGGGGCAGTCAAGGAAGGGGTCACCTGGCCAAGGAGCTCCTTGGCCCTCTGTTAGAGGGGCAGCACGCCCCGGTGACCAGGGAGAACCGAAGCTGGTCTGAGCTGACCTGGCTGCGTCCCCCCGACAGAGCAGGCCTAGAGAGATGGGACCTCGGTGCAGAAAATGGGCTTTGATTTACCCACACATGTCTTAGGGTGCAGGGCTCCTGGGACCCGGGACCTCAGACGATGTGCCCTGGGGCTGGCACAGACCTGAAGGGAAATTCTGCCCATCCCCCCCCATCTCCAACTCAGAAGCTCACCTGGGGAACCAGCGGCAGCCCCCTTTCTGCCAGTCCTAACGAGACTTTAGCAATGGTGCCAACAAGTACTTCCCCAGAATGTGGGAGTTCCCAGAGTGGGGTCTGGAAGGCTAGAGGGGGTGGCCCTAAAGAGGTCGCTGTCATCAATGTCAATTTTGTTCCAAATCTAGAAATTCCTTAAGCATCTGCCCCTTCTTCCTTCAGCTGAACCCATCCTCCCAGCCCCTCTGAGGAGGTCAACACCCAGGTGGGCTGTGCCCACTCCACCAGGGCCAGGAAGGGCCTTTTGAGTGGCTCTGTGTACCACATCTTGTGCAGGCCCTGTGTGACTCCATTTCACCTTAACACCCTTAGATTGATACTGGCTGCATTTCACAGGTGAGCAAACCAAGACTTTCCCAGATCCCCAGCTGCTCAGTGGCAGAGATCTCCAACCCCACTGCCTGTGGGGCTGACAGAGGGTACCCAAGACGACAGGAATGAATTCATAGGAGGGATGGCTAGCAGCGGACTCTTGCCTGTATGCAAATTGTACTCAGGGATTGTTGAGTTTCCAGTTCCCCCACATACATTATTTTTATTTTTATTTTTATTTTTGAGATGGAGTTTCACTCTTGTTGCCCGGGCTGGAGTGCAGTGGTGTGATCTCGGCTCACTGCAACCTCCGCCTCCCAGGTTCAAGCAATTCTCCTGTCTCAGCCTCCCAAGTAGCTGCGATTACAGGTGTGCACCACCACGCCCAGCTAATTTTTATATTTTTAGTAGAGACGGGGTTTTGCCATGTAGTCCACGTTGGTCTCAAACTCCTGACTTCGGGTGATCCACCCTCCTCAGCCTCCCAAAGTGCTGGGATTACAGGCGTGAGCCACCATCCCTGGCTTTTTTTGGTTTTGTTTTTGAGACAGGTTCTTGCTCTGTCTCCCAGGTTGCAGTGCAGTGGCATGATCATGGCTCACTGCAGTCTCAACCTCCCAGATTTGAGCGAGCCTCCCACTTCAGCCTCCCAAGTCACTGGGACCACAGGTGTGCCCCACCATACCCAGCTAATTTTTATAGTTTTTGTAGAGACAGGGTTTCACCATGTTGCCCAGGCTGGTCTCGAACTCCTAGGCTCAAGCCATCTGCCTGCCTTTGCCTCCCAAAGTGCTGGGATTACAGGGAGGAGGTACTGCACCTGGCCACCCTCATGTATATTCAAACCAGGATTTAGGGCCGGGTGTGGTGGCTCACACCTATAATCCCAGCATTTCGAGAGGCTGAGGCAGGAGGATTGCTTCAGGCCAGGAGTTTGAGACCAGCCTGGAAAACACAGTTAGACCCCATCCCTACAAAAATAAAACATTAGCCAAGTACAGTGGTAGTGTACCTGTAGTCCCCAGCTACACTGGAGGCTGAGGCAAGAGGATCACTTGAGCCTAGGGATTTGAGGCTGCAGTGAGCTATGATTGTACCACTGCACTCCAGCCGGGCACGGTGGCTCAAGCCTGTAATCCCAGCACTTTGGGAGACCGAGACGGGCGGATCACGAGGTCAGGAGATCGAGACCATCCTGGCTAACACGGCAAAACCCCGTCTCTATTAAAAAATAAAAAAATTAGCTGGTGTGGTGGCGGGCACCTGTAGTCCCAGCTGCTCGGGAGGCTGAGGCAGGAGAATGGCGTAAACCCGGGAGGCGGAGCTTGCAGTGAGCTGAGATCCGGCCACTGCACTCCAGCCTGGGTGACAGAGCGAGACTCTGTCTCAAAAAAAAAAAAAAAAGAAAAGAAACAAAAAAACCCGGAATGTAGCATGTGGGCAATAAGTTCTCAGGACTTCTGATTCCAGGGTGCTTTTTGTCTAAAAGGAAATCTTTCTGCATCATGCCTTGAGGTCCATTGCAACAGCCTTCCTGCCCCTTCTCCCAGGGGGGGAATTTTTTTTTTTTTTTTTCTTAAGCAATTGCTCTCCCAGGATCCTGGGCTGAAAGGAAAGGAAGAAACCCAAATTAGCTTATGTGCACATGGCCTGATTAGCTGCTCAGGGCAGGCAGAAACAGCCTGCAACTCAGAAACTGAATTCCCTGAGCAGGGAGGTTTGAGGCTGCTGTGATTCCACAGAGCATGGGGGACAGAGGCCTGAAGACGCCTCCCCCAGCCACTGCCCTTCACTCACAGGTGCCCTTGGGCCAAGGAGTAGTAGTGACCTCAGAAAGCCCATCTATTGGCCAGGCACAGTGGCTCACAGCTGTAATCCCAGCTACTCAGGACGCTGAGGCACCAGGATGGCTTGAACCCGGGAGGTGGAGGTTGCAGTGAGCTGAGATCGTGCCACTGCACTCTGGCCTGGGCAACAGAGGGAGACTCCGTCTGGAAAAAATGAAAGCCCATCTGTTGATTTTCTACACACACTGGGGCTTCAGTCTAAATGCATATGTCCCCACGTTCAGAGGTTTAGGTCTAAGGACAACTGGATTTTTGGTCCATGTAGTAAATATGGGAATTTAAAAAATTATTTTAGTGGCCGGGCATGGTGGCTCACGCCTGTAATCCCAGCACTTTGGGAGGCCAAGGCGGGCAGATCACGAGGTCAGGAGTTTGAGACCAACCTGGCCAACATAGTGAAACCCCGTCTCTACTAAAAATACAAAAAGTTAGCCAGGTGTGGTGGCGGGTGCCTGTAGTCCCAGCTACTCAGGAGGCTGAGGCAGGAGAATCGCTTCACAATCTAGGAGGCAGAAGTTGCAGTGAGCCGAGATCATACCACTGCACTCCAGCCTGGGCGACAGAGTGAGACTCCTTCTCAAAAAATAATAATAAAATTTTTAAAAACCACAAAAATTAGCTGGGTGTGGTGGCGGGCGCCTGTAATCCCAGCTACTCAGGAGGCTGAGGCAGGAGAATCGCTTAAACCCGGGAAGCGAAGGTTACAGTGAGCCGAGATTGAGCCACTGCACTCTAGCCTGGACATCAGGGCAAGACTCCATCTCAAAAAAAAAAAAAAAAATTGAGTGTGTTCCTCATTACTGCATCGTATATAAATTATGATCCAAGGGGCTTAGTTCATTACAACTAATTGAGACTCAAATGGGACTTGGGATGTATGAACAGAAGTATGAGGGGCAGGATGATGGAGATGACTGCCTACTCAGCTCTGTGCTGCCCTGATCTGCAGTGGCAGACTCTGGCTGGCTCAGAGGACAGCCAGCCTGGGCAGGAGACTGGAAACTCCTGCCAAGAGTGGCAGGGAGCCTACTGGTTGTGTTTTGACTTTTGTCATAGTGATGTGTGCCAGGCTGATTTTTTTTTTTTAATCGGTCTTTTCTTCTTTGGCCTCTGAGTTTATTATTAAAAAGAAATGTTGGAGAGAAAGAAGCTAGCATTTAATAAAGTCCCTCCAGGAGGTGGCCCCAAGCACACTGTGCACACACTAACCCAAAGCAGCCAATGTTTGTTTGATGGATGGGAAACTGAGTCCAGAAGTCTTGTCTCGGAGACAGAGAAACGAATTCCCAGGACAAATTTCTGTAGGCGTCGCAGGGAAGGAGCCATCTGTTTAATATAATAAACATTTTCAACAAAGCAAGGGTAGGAGGTATTCATGTATAAGCTGCACGAGCGGCCTTCAGCGGAGCTGAGTGCAGAGTGGGGGTCCTCTGTTGTCAGGGAGGTCAGACTGAGGATGTCTGCACTCCCTGCCACCGCAGCAAGTCCCTGAGTCTGTCACTGAGGTCCCCCTTTGTAGGGGTAGGGCGTGCAAACTGCAGGTGTGCTTGCTGTACTGGCTGGGGCTGGGGCCAAGGGGCAGAGGCGAGCATCCCCCTTACAGGGGCTCTTTTTGCAGATGATTGAGTCGAATGACATTTCAGAGGAGACGATCAGGACGAAGGAAACTGTGGAGGGTGAGTGGCCGCCGGGCCGGGTGGGACTCTGGGCTCTGGGAAGAGGCTGGCGGGCTCTGCCTTTCTGCTGGGTCACATTTTGGTTTGCATCATCTGCCATTTGGTGAGAGTCAACTCCTGTGTGCAGTGAGCTATGTACTCCTGCAAGGGAGGAGGCCAGTTTACAGAGGGATGGGCATCGCACCAGCCTCCCAAGTTGCTGTCTTTTTTGTTTTTGTTTTTGTTTTTAAACATTTAATGGAATATTAACCTTCATGGAATATCGAATCTTATTATTTGTTTGATTTATACTTTATTTTTATTTATTTAGTTTATACTTTATTTTTATCTATTTATTTATTTATTTTAGATGGAGTCTCACTCTGTCGCCAGGCTGGAGTGCAGTGGTGCAATCTCAGCTCACTGCAACCTCCAACTACCTGGTTCAGGCGATTCTCCTGCCTCGGCCTCCCGAGTAGCTGGGATTACAGGCATGTGCCACCACACCCAGCTAATTTTTGTATTTTTAGTAGAGACAGGGTTTCACCATGTTGACCAGGGTGGTCTCCGTCTCCTGACATCACGATCCGCCCGCCTTGGCCTCCCAAAGTGCTGGGATTACAGGCATGAGCCACCATGCCCAGCCGGTTTAAACTTTAAAAACAGGTCTAAACTTCAAATGGTTCAAAGGGCATATGGCAAAGTATTCTCTGTTCTCTATTCTTCCCTCCCTGAAGGTGCAGTGTTAGCTTCTTTATATCCCCTTTCCAGAAATATTTTATGCAGGTACGAGCAACCAAGTGACACAAATGGTACCATACCTTCCATTCTTTCAGCTCCTTGATTTATTCCATTTAACAATGTATCTTGGAGAGGGTTCCTTATCAGTAGTACATTCTTTTTCAGGGTACAGAATATTCCATTGTGTGGAGGTACCATTGTGTATTTAGCTGGTTTCCGGTAACAATCACAGATTGTTTCCAGTCTTGGTCAATTACAAAGATGGTAGATTGTTTCCAGCCTTGGTCAATTACAAACACCACTGTAGTAAATTACTTTGACTTCCATTGGGTTCAACCAATTTTAACTCCCACCAGCTGTGGCTGAAAGCCTGTTTCCCCTCAAACTCCATCAACAAAACATTTGATCAGACTTTGTGATCTTTGCCAATCTGAAACGTAAAAGGTGTTATCTGATGTAACTTCAACGCACCTTTCTCTTACATGGATGAAGTTAAGAGGTATTTCTATTTGCATTTTTTTTTTTTTTAAGATGGAGTCTCACTCTGTTGCCCAGGCTGGAGTGCAGTGATGCGATCTCCACTCACCACAACCTCCACCTCCCAGGTTCAAGTGATTCTCCTGCCTCAGCCTCCCAAGTAGCTGGGACTACAGGCGCATGTCACCATGCCCTGCTAATTTTTTTTTTTTTTTTTTTAGTAGAGACAGAATTTCACTATGTTGGCCAGGCTGGTCTTATACTCTTGACCTCATGATCTGCCTGCCTCAGCCTCCCAAAGTGCTGGGATTACAGGCATGAGCCACCATACCTGGCTTCTATTTGCATTTCTATTTGTGTCTTTTGACCATTTTTTCTGATTGGGTTATTGATCTTTTTGCTGATTTTCAGAAGCTCTTTATGTATGACATTGCAAACATTCCCCCACTTTGTCGTTTGCTTTTTGACTTTTTTGTTATGGTGGTGTTGGCCGTGCAGATATTTTAAAAATCAGGCCAGGTACAGTGGCTCACACTTGTAATCCCAGCACTTTGGGAGGCTGAGGTAGGAGAATTGCTTGAACCCAGGAGTTCAAGACCAGCCTGGGCAACATAGTGAGACTCTGCCTCTACAAAAAATACCCCCCAAAAATATTAGCCAGGTATGGTGGCGTGCAGCTATAGTCCCAGGTACTTGGGAAGGTGAGGCGGGAGGATCGCTTGAGCCCAGGAAGTGGAGGCTGCAGTGAGCTATGATCATGCTACTGCACTCCAGCTTGAGCGACAGAGTGAGACCCTGTCACAAAAAAAAAAAAAAAAAAGAAATCAATTCTTTTTTAGTTTTAAAAATGTATCCAGTGCTTTATTCTGGTACTTTTTTGTCCTATTTTCTATGCTGAAATCTCTGATCCATCTATAATTCATCCTTATATAAGGTGTGAGATAAGGATGCATTTTTATTTTTTCCCAAAGAAATACCTACTTATCCCAACACTATTTTTGAAAATGGTCATTTTCTTCCCCCAACCCTCACTGATTGGAATTACTAACCTTATCGTCTTTAAATTCACTTATGTAATTGACTCTATTTCTGGACTTTTGTTCCATTCCAATGACTTGTTATTCTCTTTATGTGCCAATTCTATAATGTTTTAATTAGTCAAGCTTTGTCTATGTTGTAATTTCTGGCATGGCTTGTTCTTCTCTGCTTTATCAAAATTCTCTTGGCTATTGTTTAAAAATTAAGCTGAAATTAACATAAAATAGACATGACATGTGCAGGTTTGTTATAAAATTAACATGAAAAAAATTAACATAGCATACAATCAGCCATTTTAAAGCAAATACTTCAATGGCATTTAGCGCAGTCAACAATGTAGTACACCCAGCACTTCTATCTGGTTTCCAAAACATTCTCATGGCCTGGATGCAGTGGCTCACACCTGTAATCCCAGCACTTTGGGAGGCCCGGGCAGGAGAATTGCTTGAAGTCAGGAGTTCAAGACCAGCCTGGACAACATGGAGAAACCCCATCTCTACAAAAGAAAAGAAAAAGAAATAAAGAAAAAACAAACATTCTCATCACCCCAAAAGGAGAACCCACACCCATTAGCAGTGCTTCTCCATCCTACTCTCTCCCCAGCCCATCACAACCACTAATTTACTTTCTATCTCTGTGGATTTATCTATTTGGAACATTTCATATCAGGAGTTTGAGACCAGCCTGGTCAACATCGTGAAACCCCGTCTCTACTAAAAATACAAAAATTAGCTGGGCATGGTGGTGTGCACCTGTAGTCCCAGCTACGCAGGAGGCTGAGGCAGAGAGAATCACTTGAACCTGGGAGGCAGAGGTTGCAGTGAGCCAAAATCGCACCACTGCACTCCTGCCTGCGTGACAGAGTGAGACTCCATCTCAAAAAACAACAACAATGCTGGGTGCAGTGACTCACACCTATAATTCCAGCACTTTGGGAGGCTGAGGCGGGTGGATTACCTGGGGTTGGGAGTTTGAGACCAGCCTGATCAACATGGAGAAACCCCATCTCTACTAAAAATACAAAATTAGCCGGGCGTGGTGGCACATGCCTGTAATCCCAGCTACTAGGGAGGCTGAGGCAGGAGAATCGCTTGAACCTGGGAGGCGGAGGTTGCGGTGAGCCAAGATCGTGCCACTGTACTCCAGCCTCGGCAACAAGAGCCAAACTTCATCTCAAAACAACAACAACAACAACAACAAAAACCCAACAACAATGACAAAACAAAACAAAATGAAAAAGAACTTCATTCTTTTTCATGACCAAATGATATTCCATTGTATGGACATACCATATTTTGTTGATCCATTCCTCAGTTGATGGGCATTTGGGTTGTTTCTACCCTTTAGCTATTGTGAACAATGCTGCTAAGAACATAGGTGTGCATGTACTTGTTAAGTGCCTGTTTTCAGTGCTTTGGGGTATATACCTAGGAGAGTAGAATGCTAGGTCATATGAGATTTCTTTTTTTTTCTTGAGACGGAGTCTCACTCTGTCACCCAGGCTGGAGTGCGGTAGTGCAATCTCAGCTCACTGCAACGTCCGCTTCCCAGGTTCAAGCAATTCTCCTGCCTCAGTCTCCTGAGTAGCTGGGATTACAGGTGCGTGCCACCACGCCTGGCTAATTTTTGTATTTTTAGTAGAGATGGGGTTTTGCCATGTTGGCCAGACTGGTCTTGAACTCCTGGCCTCAAGCAATCCACCTGCCTCGGCCTCCCAAAGTGTTGGGATAACAGGCGTGAGTCACCGCACCTGGCCTCATATGGTAATTCCATGTTTAAATTTTTGAGAAACTGCCAAACTCTTTTGGGTGTTCTTACTCATTTTAACAAGTGACTTAGAATCGGCACATCTAGTTCCACCAAAATTTAAAATCAGGCTGGGTGCAGTGGCTCACACTGTAATCCCAGGACTTTAGGAGGCCGAGGCAGGAGGATCACTTGAGCCTAGGAGTTCAACACCAGCCTGGGAAACATAATGAGACCTTGTCTCTTCAAAAAATAAACAATTAGGCTGGGCACGGTGACTCACGCCTATAATCCCAGCACTTTGGGAGGCCGAGGTGGGCGGATCACTTGAGGTCAAAAGTTCATGTCCAGCCTGGAAGACACGGTGAAACCCTGTCTCTACCAAAAAAAAAAAAAAGTTAGCTGGGTGTGGTGATGCATGCCTGTAATCCCAGCTATTCAGGAGGCTAAGGCAGGAGCATTTCTTGAACCTGAGTGGTGGAGAAATCTTGCAGTGAGCTGAGATGGCGTCACTGCACTCCAGCCTGGGTGAGAGAGTGAGACTCTGTCTCCAAAAAAATAAAAAATAAAAAAATAAAAATAAAAAATTAGCCAGATGTGGTGGCACATGCCTGTGGTCCCAGCTACTCGGGAGGCTGAGGCAGGAGGATCACTTGAACCCAGGGGGTTGAGGCTACAGTGAGCTATGATTGCATCACTCCACTCCAGCCTGAGCAACAGAATGAGAACCTGTCTCAAAAAAAAAAAAAAAAAAAAAAAAAAAGTTGAAATCGTGTTGGTATTTTTAGTGGTATTACATTCCCTTTATAAATTAACTTGCAGAAGGTGGAGATGTTTCCAGGTACTTGGCATCCATTCTGTCCTTTATGGCTGTGAGGAGCACCCAGGCTTGAATGCACGTGACTGGTGACCTAGGACACTGTTATTGTTCTCCCTGTTTTTCACTTGAGGGGACTAAGGCTGTGACAGGTTATCTAAGACCATAGTCGGGTCCTCTTCTTCTTCTTTTTTTTTTTGAGACAGAGTTTCGCTCTTGTTATCTAGGCTGGAGTGCAATGGTGCGATCTCGGCTCACCGCAACCTCTGCCTCCCAAGTTCAAGCGATTCTCCCTGCCCCAACAGGATTATAAACATGTGCCTGTGAAATTTTATTTTAGTAGAGACGAGGTTCCTCCCATGTTGGCATTCAGGCTGGTCTTGAACTCCCCAACCTCAGGTGATCTCTGGCCTCTAGTGCTGGGATTACAGACGTGAGCCACCATGCCTGGCCTCTTTTTTTTTTTTTTTTCTTTTTGAGACCAAGTCTTGCTCTGTCCAGGCTGGAGTGCAGTGGCGCTATCTCGGCTCACCGCAGCCTCTGCCTCCCGGATTCAAACTATTCTTCTGCCTCAGCCTCCCTAATAGCTGGTATTACAGGCACCTGCCACCATGCCCAGCTAATTTCTGTATTTTTAGTAGAGACGCGGTTTTACCATGTTGGTCTTGAACCCCTGACCTCAGGTGATCCGCCGGCCTCAGCCTCCCAAAATGCTGGGATTACAGGCATGAGCCACCATGCCCGGCCAGTGTCAGGTCCTCTTCTCCAGAGCGGGTTACCCAGCAAGACAGCTGCAGTGAGGAAGAACTTGGACCCTGGAGGCCAAGTGTGACCCCGTCACAGAGCTCCTATGGGAGAGCCACAGCCCTGCCCACTGCTGCTTTAGTCCAGGATCATTGATGCTTCTCGTCTCTCCTCTCTCCCCTAGGCCTGCAGGACAAGCTGAACAAGAGGGACAAAGAGGTGACAGCCTTGACCTCCCAGACGGAGATGCTCAGGGCCCAAGTAAGTGGTAAGTCTCCCTCCCGCAGGGCAGATGCGGGGGGCTTTCACTGGGGCCGTGCCACTTCAGTTGCCAATTGAGTGTGGAGTGGGTCAGTGCCTGGCTCAGGGTCCCCTCCCCGACTCTGCTTTGAGAAGAAAAGGGCTGGCCGGGCGTGGTGGCTCATGCCTGTAATCCCAGCACTTTGGGAGGCTGAAGCGAGCAGATCACCTGAGGTCAGGAGTTCAAGACCAGCATGGCCAACATGGTGAAACCCCGTCTCTACTAAAAATACAAAAATTAGCCAGGTGTGGTGGCTCTCACTTGTAATCCCAGCTACTCGGGAGGCTGAGGCAGGAGATTCACTTGAACCTGGGAGGCGGAGCTCCCAGTGAGCCGAGATGGCGCCACTGCACGCCAGCCTGGGCAACAGAGTGAGACTCCTTTGAAAGGAAGAAAGGACGGATGGATGGATGGATGGAAGGAAGGAAGGAAGGAAGGAAGGAAGGAAGGAAGGAGAGGAAAGGAGAAAGAAGAGGAAAGGAGAAAGGAGAGGAGAGGAGAAAGGAGAGGAGAGGAGAAAGGAGAGGAGAGGAGAGGAGCAGAAATAAAGAAAGAAAAGGGCTAGGGCCAGGTCACCTGCACCAGACAGACATGTACCTGGGGAACAGTGAGTGGCCCACACGCAGTCCATCCTATAATGCCTCCCCACCAGATTCTGTCCCCAGAGCCCGCTCTGTGTTCTCGGCACCCTGAAATTCTATCCCGGGTTCCCTCTTTCTGATCCTGAAGGCTTTCTGGTTTCTCCCTCTCTCTTTTTCTGTTTTTGTTTTTGAGACAGGGTCGCACTCTGTCACCCAGGCTGGAGTGCAGTGGTGCATCTCAGTTCACTGAAACCTCCACTTCCCAGGTTCAAGCGATTCTCCTGCCTCAGCCTCCTGAGTAGCTGGGGTTACAGGCACGCACCACCATGCCCGGCTAATTTTTGTATTTTTTTTTTTTTTTTTTGAGACGGAGTCTCGCTCTGTCGCCCAGGCTGGAGTGCAGTGGCGCGATCTCGGCTCACTGCAAGCTCTGCCTCCCGGGTTCATGCCATTCTCCTGCCTCAGCCTCCTGAGTAGCTGGGACTACAGGCGCCCGCCACCACGCCCGGCTAATTTTTTTGTATTTTTGGTAGAGACGGGATTTCACCATGTTAGCCAGGATGTTCTCGATCTCCTGACCTTGTGATCCGCCCACCTCGGCCTCCCAAAGTGCTGGGATTACAGGCATGAGCCACCACGCCCAGCCCATGGCCCTGCTTCTTGTTCATCAGAATGCCAGTGGTGGTGGGCATGAGACAGCCCCCCTTCTCGGAAATGGTTGCCACCCTCACTTCTGTCCATCCCCCAGTACAAGGCAGAATTGGTCCCAAAAAAGGTCAGTGGACCTCAGACTCCTCCAAGGTCACGGTGAAGGTGAAGCTTTTCCTCATCCAGGCGACAACGTAAACACACGTGTGGTCCCGCTTCCCACACCAGGAGCCCAAGCGGCTGCTGTGCTTGGTGAGGACTGATCTGTTTATTGTACCTGTTCTCTCAGGCCCCTTGCCACCTGCCTTGTAGGGACAATTGAGACCAATGGTGCTTTTAAAATTATGCAGTGGAGGCCATGCGCAGTGCTCATACCTGTAATCCCAGCACTTTGGGAGACTGAGGAGGGAGGATTGCTTGAGGCCAGGGGTTCGAGACCAGCCTATGAAACATGGTGAGGCCTCATTTCTACAAAACATACAAATTTTGGCCGGGCCTGGGCACGGTGGCTCACATCTATAATCCCAGCACTTTGGGAGGCCGAGGCAAGTGGATCACCTGAGGTGAGGAGTTCGAGACCAGCCTGGCCAACATGGTGAAACCCCATCTCTACTAAAAATACAAAAAAAATTAGCTGAGCATGGTGGCGCATGCCTGTAATCCCAGCTACTCAGGAGGCTGAGGCAGGAGAGTCACTTGAATCTGGGAGGTAGCGGTTGCAGTAAGTAGAGATTGTGCCACTGCAGCCAGCCTGGTGGCAGAATGAGACTCCGTCAGGAAAAAAAAAAATTAGCCAGGTATGGTAGTGGGTGCCTGCAATCTTAGCTACTCGGGAGGCTGAGGCAGGATAATTGCTGGAACCCGGGAGGCAGAGGTTGCAGTGAGCCAAGATGGTGCCGTTGCACTTCCGGGCCGACAACAGCAAGATTCCATCTCAAAAAAAAAAAATTTGACCGGGCATAGTGGCTCACATCTGTAATTCCAGCACTTTGGGGGGCTGAGTCCAGTGGATTGTTTGAGCTCAGGAGTTCAAGACCAGCCTGGCCAACATGGCGAAACCCCATCTCTAATAAATACACAAAAATTAGCCAGGTGTGGTGGTGCATGGCTGTAATCCCAGCTACTTGGGAGGTTGAGGCAGGAGAATTGCTTGAACCCAGGAGGCGGAAGTTGTAGTGAGCCAAGATTGCACCACTGCATTCCAGCCTGTGTGACAGAGTGAGACTTTGTCTGCAAAAAAACCTCTGCCAGGTATGGTGGTGCACTCCTGTGGTCCCAGCTACTCAGGAGGCTGAGTCAGGAGGATGACTTGAGCCCAGGAGTTGGAGGCTGCAATGAGCTATGATTGTGCCACTGCACTCCAGTCTGGGTGACAGAGCAAGACCCTATCTCTAAAAAAAAAAAAAAAGCCCTCAAAACTATGCAGTGGCGTATGTCACCTTCATCCCCTGGGAGAATCAGCATCCTGCCCAGGGCTTTGCCCTTGGATGGGACAGAAGCTCACGTGTTCCCAATCCTCTTCCTCCCTTCCCTGCCGGCTGACCCCAGCACTGGAGAGCAAGTGTAAGTCGGGCGAGAAGAAGGTGGACGCCCTCCTGAAGGAGAAGCGGCGCCTGGAGGCGGAGCTGGAGACGGTGTCCCGGAAGACTCACGATGCCTCGGGCCAGCTGGTTCTCATCAGCCAGGAGCTGCTGCGGAAGGAGCGGTGAGGCGACCGTGGGGCCGGCTGGGTCCTCCCTGTGTGCCTGGCCTTTGCTCCACTTCTTGACATTAGCTCATGTTATCTCGGGGCAGAGAGGGGCAAAGCTAGTGGGCCAGGTGGCTGATCACCAGCAATCACCCTGTTCTCCTCTAAGCTGCGACAAAGTCTCCAAAGCCGCCACACGGTTCTCCAAGCAGAGCATGCAGAAAAGAGTAGGGCCAGGCACAGTGGCTCATGCCTGTAATCCCAGCACTTTGGGAGCCTGAGTCAGGAGGATTGAGCCCAGGAGTTCAAGACCAGCCTGGGCAACATAGTGAGACCCCATCTCTCTAAAAAAAAAAAAAAATTAAGCTGGGTGCAGTGGCTCATGCCTGTAATCCCAGCACTTTGGGAGGCCATGGCAGCCAGATCACCTGAGGTCAGGGGTTTAAGACCAGCCTGGCCAAAATGGTGAAACCTCGTTTCTACTAAAAATACATAAATTAGCTGGGTGTAGTGGTGTGTGCCTGTAGTCCCAGCTAGTTGGGAGACTGGGGCATGAGAATTCCTTGAACCCGAGAGGAGGAGGCTGCAGTGAGCTGTGATCGTGCCACTGCATTCCAGCCTGGGTGACAGAGCAAGACTCCATCTCAAAAAAATAATTATAATAAAGTTTTTGTTTGTTTGTTTGTTTGTTTTTTGCCAAGCCTGGTGTTTTGCACCAGTGGTCTTAACTACTTGGGAGGCTGAGGCAGGATGATCTCTTGAGCCCGGGAGTTCCAGGCTGCAGGGAGCTATGTCACACCACTGCACTCCAGCTGGGGCGATAGAGCAAAAAACCCTATCTCTTAAACAAAAGAAAGAAAGAAAAGATTAATGCCTCCCAAAATGTTTGGTCTCAGGGACCCCTTTAAACTCCTAAAAATTATTGAGGATCCCCAAAGAGCTTTTGTTTATTCTATATTTACCACATTAGAATTAAGACTGAAAAATTGTGAGATACGAATCCATCTTAAAATAAGAAGAGAGGCCAGGCATGGTGGCTCACTCCTGTAATCCCAGCACTTTAGAAGGCTGAGGCAGGAGGATCACTTGAGCCAAGGAGTTGGAGACCAGCCTGGTAAAACCCCGTCTCTACCCAAAATACAAAATTTAGCTGGGCATGGTAGCACACACCTGTAATCCCAGCTACTCAGGAGGTTGAGGTGAGAGGATCACCTTAGGTGGGAAGTCGAAGCTGCAGTGAGCCAAGGTCTGGCTACTGCACTCCAGCCTGGGCGGTGGCAGTAAGACCCTGTCTCAAAAAATAAAATAATAAGCCAATTGCATGTAACATAAGTAGCATGCTTTTGATAAAAAGTAACTATTTTCTGGCCGGGGTGGGGTGGCTCACGCCTGTAATCCCAGCACTTTGGGAGGTCAAGGTGGGCAGATCACCTGAGGTCAGGAGTTCAAGACCAGCCTGCCCAACATGGCAAAACCCCATCTCTACTGAAAATACAAAACATTAGCCGGGCATGGTGGCGTGTGCCTGTAATCCCAGCTACTTGGGAGGCTGAGGCAGGAGAATCACTTGAACCCGGGAGGCGGAGGTTGCAGTGAGCCGAGATTACGCCATTGCACTCCAGCCTGGGCGACAGAGTGAGACTCCATCTCAAAAAAAAAAAAAAAAGAAACTATTTTCCAAAACAAAAAATATTTACTGGGAAGAGTGGCATTATTTTAAATTTTTTCAAAATCCTTGAATATTGGGCTTAAAAAGAGAAACTAGATTCTTGCATCTTTTTCCATGTTCCATCTTTGCAATTTGCTCTTTTGGTTGAACTATGTTCTAAAAATCTGACCTTACATAGATACGTAGTTAGAAAAGAAAGGAGTATTTGAATATCCTTTTCAGATCATGGTTAGTATGTCTACTAGCCCCTGGGAAAACCTATCGTACTCTGTAGAGAAGTAATGAAAATAGCTTTATTATTATTATGAAAACAGTTTTGAGCCATAGATCCCTTGAAAAGGTCTTAAGAGATCCACTGGGATTTCCCCAGACCACACTTTAGCATCCAATGAGCTAGATTCAGTCCATAGACGTGGTTTGTGTGGTCCCTATGAGCCTTTAAGAAATTAGACTAACATTTAAAAATCAGAAGATGAGGCTGGGCGCGGTGCTTCACTCCTGTAATCCCAGCACTCTGGGATGCCAAGGCGGGCAGATC
The DNA here is from genome assembly GCF_008728515.1 of Papio anubis. Taxonomy (NCBI): domain Eukaryota; kingdom Metazoa; phylum Chordata; class Mammalia; order Primates; family Cercopithecidae; genus Papio; species Papio anubis. The sequence goes on along the minus strand of NC_044979.1, from coordinate 135,495,894 downwards.
ACTTGAGCTCTGGAGCTTGAGATCAGCCTGGTCAACATGGTGAAACCCCATCTCTACTAAAAATACAAAAATTAGCCGGGCATAATGGTACACACCTGTAGTCCCAGCTACTCAGAAGGCTGACGCAGGAGAGTCACTTGAACCTGGGAGGCAGAGGTTGCAGTGAGTCGAGATTGTGCCACTGCACTCCAGCCTGGGCGACAGAGTGAGACTCTGTCTCAAAAAAAAAAAAAAAAAAAGAAAAAAAAAAGTTAATTAAATTAAATAAATTAAAAATCAGATGTTACAAAAACTCCAGATTTCTCCACATTCCCTTAAAAAATGGGAAGATCTGGCCAGGCATGGTGGCTCACACCTGAAATCCCAGCACTTTGGGAGGCAGAGACTGGAGGATCACTGGAGCTCAGGAGTTCAAGACCAGCCTGGGCAACATAGCAAGACTCTACTCCTAAAAAAAAACAGAAAGAAAATAGCTGCTGCAGAGCACATCGCCCAGGGTCTCCAGCTACTCAGGAGGCTGCAGTAGTATGATTACTTGGGCCCAGGAGGTCAAGGCTCAGTGAGCCATGATCACACCACAGACGGGGCGACAGAGTGAGACCCTGTCTCAAAAACTAGTAAACAAGCGTCGAAAGTGTGGCGGCTCAATGCCTGTAATCCCTGCACTTTGGGAGACTGAGGCACCTGAGGCCGAGCCGAGACCAGCCTGGCCAAAGATGGTGAAACCCATATCTACTAAAATACAAAAATTAGCCAGGTGTGGTGAAGCACGCCTGTAATCCCAGCTATTTGAGGCAGGAAAATCGCTTGAACTTAGGAGGTGGAGGCTGTAGTGAGCGTCGTGGCCACGTACCAGCCTGGGCAACAAGAGTGAAACTCTGTCTCACACACACACACAATAATAATACAATACCAGCCGGGCGCAGGCTCACACCTGTAATCCCAGCACTTTGGGAGGCCGAGGCAGGCGGATCACGAGGTCAGGAGATCGAGACCATCCTGGCTAACACGATGAAACCCCGCCTCTACTAAAAATACAAAAACTAGCCGGGCGTGGTGGCGGAGCCAGTCCCAGCTACTCAGGAGGCTGAGGCAGGAGAATGCATGCGAACCCAGGAGGCGGAGTTTTGCAGTGAGCCGAGATCGCGCCACTGCACTCCAGCCTGGGCGACAGAGCGAGACTCCGTCTCAAAAAGAAAAGAAAAATAATAATAATAAATAAAATTTAAAAAATAATGACAAGACCTGACAGCACAGGGCAGACTTCCAGCATGGCGGTCACCCCATCATAGTTGGGAGCCCCTGCCCCCTTCTGATGGGCGTGGGCCCCCTGAGTCTCCTGGGGAGGCCCCACTTTCCCTTCATTATTTTTCCTACTCCCAATTCCTAGACAGGGTCCCCCAGCCCCTGTAAGCATTTGCTTTTTTTTTTTTTTCTTTTGAGGCGGAGTCTTACTTTGTCACCCAGGCTGGAGTGCAGTGGCGCGATCTCAGGTCACCACAACCTGCACCTCCTGGGTTCAAGCGATTCTCCTGCCTCAGCCTCCCAAGTAGCTGGGATTACAGGCGCCCGCCACCACGCCCGGCTAATTTTTAGTAAGGACAGGGTTTCACTATGTTGGCCAGGCTGGTCTCCAACTCCTAACCTCTAGTGATTTGCCTGCCTCTGTCTCCCAAAGTGCTGGGAGCACAGGCGTGAGCCACCGCGCGGGCCCAGCATTTGCACTTCAACCCAAGTTAAAGGAATCTCTTAGAAGCACAGACATCCTTTTGTAAAAGAAGAAACACTATCTCCTTTCCTTCTATACAGAGTAGGAGTTGCTCTAGCTACGTTTGCTACAAATCTAGCACCTTTCTAGAAACTGTAGCCCTGCCCAGGAGGGAAACAGATGCGATGAGGCAATCTACGAATTTTCCAGAACAACACCGCCCTCTGCAGATGCCACTTGTGCCTTTTCCAGTAGGAACAAACCAACCAGGCCCCTGGCAAGAGTTCCAGGGCTGCCTTCCCTCCTGTGTCCCCCATCCTAAGTGGATAAGTTATTCTTGGTGCCCAGCCTGGTCTCACCTTCTCCGAGGAAGCTTTCTGCCCTGTCTCAGCCACAGGATGCCCCTCCGCTGAGTCCCGATAGAACTTCTTGGAGTTTTGAGTCTTCATCTGTTGTCTATGAATTTTCCCTGTCATCTGAAGCCACATTTCCTCTTTCCCAGAGCCTGGCCTCTTGCCCATCTCCCTGCTGTCAACGGCTTCCTTCCATCCTTCAGCTCTCATCAGTTATGAGATTCCTCCCTTCTGGGTACCTTCTTTTTTCTTCTTCTTCTTCTTCTTCTTCTTCTTTTGAGACGGAGTCTTGTTCTGTGACCCAGACTGGAGTGCAGTGGTGTGATCTTAGCTCAGTGCAATCTCTGCCTCCTGGGTTCAAGCAATTCTCCTGCCCCAGCCTCCCAAGTAGCTGGAATTACAGGCATACAGGCATGCGCCACCACGCCCGGCTTGTATTTTTAGTAGAGACAGGGTTTCACCATGTTGACAGGCTAGTCTTGACTCCTAACCTCAAGTAATCTGCCCGCCTTGGCCTCCCAAAGTGCTGGGATTACAGGCATGCACTACCACACCCAGCTAATTTTTGTATTTTTAGTAGAGATGGAGTTTTACTATGTTGGCCAGGCTGGTCTCAAACTCCTGACCTCAGGTGATCTGTCCTCCTCAGCCTCCCAAAGTGCTGGGATTACAGGCATGAGCCACCATGCCAGGCCAGAGACACCTTCTTTTTGGTCATTTTGCTAAGTCCAGTCCATTCTTCAAGGCTTAGCACATTGTCACCTCTTCCTTGAAGCCTTTCTTGATTGATACAGGCCACTGTGGGCTCCTCCACACTCCTGCAGTGCTTAGGATGGAGGTGGGAGATCAGCTAGGAATGCTTTGTTGACAGTGATGTCACATCCATCAAACAGCAGATTAAACTAGTAGAGATTTCCTTTTCTTACATAACAAGAAATCTGGAGGTAGCTGTGACTGGCAGTTGGTTCAGGAGCTTAAGATCTCAGTGCCAACACTTTAGGAGTGCTCCTTGCCTCATGGTTGCAAGGTGGCTGCTGAAGGTCCAGCCATCACGTCATACATCATAGCAGGAAGGAAGAGGAAAGGTAAGGGAGCCATGCCAGCAGATTTCCTCTGTTCTCTACCTGTGGCCACCTAGTAAGGGAGTTTTCCCCTCTGTAGTAGTTGCAGGCAAGGGAAAAGGCTGGGGCACAGGGGTGTGTGTGCTCCTGCCTGTGCCCATGGCAGGCATTACCAATCAATCACTGCACTATTTCTTGCAGACCCCAAATGTGGCTGCAGAACCATTCTCATCATAGTACTCCAGGTAGCTCCTGTCAGTTGATTAAGAGGTGACATGGGGCCGGGTGCGGTGGCTCAAGTCTGTAATCCCAGCACTTTGGGAGGCCGAGGCGGGCGGATCACGAGGTCAGGAGATCGAGACTATCCTGGCTAACACAGTGAAACCCCATCTTTACTAAAAAAATACAAAAAACTAGCCGGGCGAGGTGGCGGGCGCCTGTAGTCCCAGCTACTCGGGAGGCTGAGGCAGGAGAATGGCGTAAACCCGGGGGGCGGAGCTTGCAGTGAGCTGAGATCCGGCCACTGCACTCCAGCGGGGGACAAAGAGAAAAACCCCGTCTAAAAAAAAAAAAAAAAAAAAAAAAAGAGGTGACATGGGAAATAAAACCTATTTGACATCAGGTATTTAAAATGTCTTGCCGGCCAGGGATGGTGGCTCATACCTGTAATCCCAGCACTTTGGGAAGCTAAGGCGGGAGGATCACTTGAGGCCAGGAGTTTGAGACGAGCCTGGGAAACATAGCAAGACCCTGTCTCTATTTTTAAAACAAAGATAAAATGTCTTGCCTCATGAGATTTATTGGGTAAATGTTTTGGGGTCCTGTGTGTGTGTGGGTGTATGTGTATGTGTGTGTGTGTGTTTTAATTAAACAAATATATTGTCTTTTCTTTTAAAAAATTATTATTTATTTATTTTTTTTGAGACAGTCTTGCTCTGTCGCCCAGGCTGGAGTGCAGTGGCACGATCTTGGCTCACTGCAACCTCCACCTCCCAGGTTCAAGTGATTCTCCTGCCTCAGTTGCCCAAGTAGCTGAGATTACAGGCCCCCACCACGACCACTGGCTAATTTTTGTATTTTTAGTAGAGATGGGGTTTAGTAGAGATGAGGCCAGACTGTCTCAAACGCCTGAACTCAAATGATCCGCCCACCTCAGCCTCCCAAAATGCTGGGATTACAGGCGTGAGCCACCGTGCTTTGCACTCCCCCCAGAACAACTTTAAACAGTATTCTAGGAAAAGTCAAGTCCTCAAGACTATCCCAACCCCAAATCCTGGCCCCTCTTGGGCTTGGTTGAATTGTGTCTACTGTGGCCCCTCGTGGCACAGATGCCATCTAGTAGCCTATGTCCCCCACCAGCTGGTCAGTGTGGGAGCTGGAGGAGCCGGGGCTGAGTGCAGTGGTTCTGTGCCTGTCTCACCCCCAGGAGCCTGAACGAACTGCGGGTGTTGCTGCTGGAGGCCAATCGTCACTCCCCGGGGCCGGAGAGGGACCTGAGCCGCGAGGTGCACAAGGCTGAGTGGCGGATCAAGGAGCAGAAACTCAAGGATGACATCCGGGGCCTGCGTGAAAAGCTGACCGGACTGGTATGTGGGGTAGGGGTGGCCTAAGGGCAGGGGCACTAGTCCAGGTGGGGCTGGGATAACCTTGCTGTCAGGCCGTAGAGACTGGAGACCTCCTGGAATGACCCCAGGGACAGCTGAGTCACAGTGAAGACTGGAAATCTTCTAGGACCATAGGCAGGTGGAGGGACCCTGGCTAGCTGCTTTTGCAGACATCATGGCTGCCTATGTGGCAGTCTGTGTGATATAGTGCAAAGGAAAACTTCATCTCTGACCTATCCAGAGGCAGGATGAGCCAATACAGGTAATGAGCTCCCCATGCAAAGGAGTAATCAACCACAAGCCAGTGGTTCCTTGCTCAGGGTCCTGCAGTGGGGCTTCACACATCAGTCTCAGGAAGGAGATGAGAACTTGAAAGTCTACAGCAGGCCTGGGGTTCTGGGAGGCTGAGATTTCTTTATTTCATTTTATTTATATTTTTTTGAGATGGAGTCTCGCTCTGTCACCCAGGCTGGAGTGTAATGGTGCAATCTCAGCTCATTGTAAGCTCCGCCTCCCGGGTTCACGCCATTCTCCTGCCTCAGCTTCCCGAGTAGCTGAGACTACAGGCACCCGCCACCATGCCCGGCTAATTTTTTTGTATTTTTAGTAGAGACGGGTTTTCACCATGTTAGGCAGGATGGTCTTGAACTCCTGACCCTGTGATTCACGTGCCTCGGCCTCCCAAAGTGCTGGGATTACAGGCGTGAGCCCCCACGCCCGTCTGAGATTTCTTTTCTGTTACGAATAGGAAGCTGACTTCACTGAGTCTGCAGAAACTGGGGTTGGGGTAGGCAGGTGATGCTGGTAGCATAGGACAGGACCATCCCCATCCCTTGGCCAGGCCTGATGGCTCACACCTGTAATCTCAGCACTTTGAGGCTGAGGCAGGTGGATCACTTGAGGTCAATAGTATGAGACAGCTTGGCCAACGTGGTGAAACCCCATCTCTACTAAAAATACAAAAATTAGCCAGGTATGGTGGTGCGCACCTGTAATCCCAGCTACTTGGGAGGTTGAGGCAGGAGAATCACTTGAACCCAGGAGGCGTAGGTTGGTGTGAGCTGAGATTGCACCACTGCACTCCAGCCTGGGTGACAGAGTGAGACTTCGTCTCAAAAAAAAAAAAAAAAAAAAAAAGAATAAACCATCCCATCCCCATCCCATCCTCCTGAGATGAGCACTCAGGACAGGCCTGTGCCTGGTCAATGTCACGATATGGAGGGCGTGGGGTCCAGGAGGACAGGCCCTTGTCTGAGAAAGCTGCCCTGAAGCCCCCCACCACCCTCCTGCCCAGCCACTGGACTCAGCCACTGCGGAGGTGATGGAAGGAGAGCAGGGCCCAGCCCTGGGTAAGGGGATGGTTCACAGGCTGGAGGGAGGGCCTCAGCCCCCCATATCCGGGAGCAGGCCCTTGGCCCTCAGCGTTCGCGGATAAAGAGCATCACTCTGGTCACACACCCAGACTGTGGCTGTGGGGGATCACTGAGTCCTGCCGGCCTTCAAGTCCTGGCATATCTGGCTAGTAGGGGTTTGGTGGCTGCACCCTCTGTGGTTCCTGTGGCTCAATAGAAGATAAGCCCCTGGGGTTGGCATGGACTGGGGAGTCTTGAATCCCCCCAGGGGCTTCCCCAGAGCCTTGTAGGAGTGGGCAGTGCTGAGCTCAGACTCGTGCCCACGGGGCACGGGTTGGTCAAGTTTACTTGAGAACTGGTGGCCTCTGCCTCCAGGGCAGCCTCTTGTCACCTCCCTGCACTGTGTCCATGGGAGAACTTGGGAAACCTTGGTAGGTGGGTAGAAGCCTCTTGATTTCAGGAGGGAGGTTCTGTTGAGAGGAAGTTTGGAGGGTCAGGGCAGACGGGACTGGGCAGTGCTGAAGGATGGAGTTTGTGCAGGAGAGAGGCTGGCAGGCCTTGGGGCAGGTACAGCTCTGGGTGCCATGGTGGAGGTGACTATGGAGAGGAGGAACCTTATAAGACAATTGGGTGGGGGTAGTGTAAGAAGAAGGGTGCCAGGTGCAGTGGCTCATGCCTATAATCCCACCGCTTTGGGAGGCCAAGTTGGGAGGATGGCTTGAGGTCAGGAGTTCAAGACCAGCCTGGACCTCATAACAAGACCCCATCTCTACAAAAAAAATTTTTTAATTAGCCAAGTGTGGTGGCATGCTCTGTAGTATCAGCTACTTGGGAGGCTGAGGTGGGAGGATCACTTGAGCCCAGGCACTGGAGGCTGTAATGAGCTATGATTGCACCACTGCACTCCAGCCTGCACAGTAGAGTGAGACTCAGTCTTTTTTTGGGGGGTCGGGGGAGGAGAGGTGGGGACCAAGTCTCACTCTGTCGCCCAGGCTGCAGTGCAGTGGCATGATCTCAGCCCACTGCAACCTCCACCTCCCAGGTTCAAGCAATTCTCGTGCCTCAGCCTCCTGAGTAGCTGGGACTACAGATGTGAGCCACCACACCCAGCTAATTTTTGTACTTTTAGTAGAAACGGGGTTTCACCATGTTGGGCGGGCTGGTCTCGAACTCCTGACCTCAGGTGATCCATCCCGCCTCCCAACCTCCCAAAGATAGTCCCAGGCATAGTCTGTGCTACGTCATCTTTTTTTTTTTTTTTTTTTTAAAGGCAAGGCGGTAGCGGTGGCTCATGCCTGTAATCCCAGCACTTTGGGAGGCGGTGGGATCCGCGAGGGGTGGAGGTGGGAGCCATCACCAGTAACATGGTGAGCTGCCACTTTCCTACTAAAATATGAAAAATTAGCCCAGAGCAGAGTGGTGAGAGCCTGTAGTCCCAGCTACAGGAGGCTGAGGCAGGAGAATAGAAGCGTGAACTCAAAGGGAGGAGCTTACAGTGAGCCGAGATCCCAGCCCACTGCACTGCAGCCTGGAAGCTGACAAATGAGACTGTCTCAAAAAACAGAGGAGGGTCCTGGGTTCCCCCACTTGGAGACAATGGAGCACCTCACAGAGGCCTGAGAATCCTCTGGGTGATGCCCAGGCTTGGAACCTAGAGACAAAGTGAGGCTGGAAGACTTTCCTGCCCTAGGCTGAACCCCACCAGCTTACCCACACCTTGTGTGTGCACAATACTGCTCTACCACTAAGAAACTCATGCACTCTTCCACTCTCCTGCCACTTCCAGGACAAAGAGAAATCCCTGTCGGATCAGAGGCGCTACTCCCTCATCGACCCGTCCTCGGCACCCGAGCTCCTGCGGCTGCAGCACCAGCTGATGAGCACGGAGGACGCCCTGCGGGACGCACTGGACCAGGCTCAGCAGGTGGAGAAGCTGATGGAGGCCATGAGGAGCTGCCCTGACAAGGCCCAGGTGAGCCGCGGCCAGCAGGGCCCAGCAGGAGGCAAGCCACGGGGCTGTGTCCTCGGAGTCCCTGTTTGAAGCAGGAGGCAGGCTTATCTTTAAAACCGTAGTCCGAGGAGGTAGGCAGCCCTGTCCTGGGAATGCCAGTCTGAAGGGGGAGGCAGCTGTGTCCCGGGAACTCCAGTCTGAAGGGGGAGGCAGCTCTGTCCCAGGAACCCCGGTCTGAAGGGGGAGGCAGCTCTGTCCCAGGAACCCCGGTCTGAAGGGGGAGGCAGCTCTGTCCCAGGAACCCCGGTCTGAAGGGAGGCAGCTCTGTCTCAGGAACCCCGGTCTGAAGGGGGAGGCAGCCTGGACCAGGAACCCTGGTCTGAAGGAGGCAGCCTGGCCCAGGAACCCTGGTCTGAAGCGGGAGGCGGCTCTGTCCTGGGAACCCTGGCTGAAAGGGGAGGGAGCCCTGCCCTCTGGAACCCGCAGTTCAAGGGGCACATGGCTTTGCCCTGAGGGGCTTAGAATAAGAAGGAGCCGCCTTGCCCTAGAGAGCTTGAGAATTGTTTGGGGAGTGCTGGGAGCTTGAACTGAAGGGGTTGGAATTTGGAACCTGAGATGGTCCCATAGGAAGACCTCGCCATCTAGCGATCAAATCGGGAACTGCTGCCTCGCTCAGTGTCTCCCCTGACTCTTCCAGATCATTGGCAATTCCGGTTCTGCAAACGGCATCCACCAGCAGGACAAAGCCCAGAAACAAGAGGTGAGGGGTGCCTCAGCCCTCCCAGGTCCCTCCCATGCAGGCAGACCTCTCTAGAGAAAATCCTTGAAACGTCACTACAGACAAAGATGCATTCTGCAAGAAGCTTTACAATAGAGTCACTCAGGGAGGGTGCTGTTGCAGGCAAACTTGATTCTGGATTCACCCTGCCCTTTTGATTTTTGTTTTCTTCCCTTCTTAAAAAAGTTACAGGTTGGGCGAAGTGGCCCACGCCTGTAACCCCAGCACTTTGTCTGGTCAAGCCAGGAGGATCACTTGAGCCCAGGAGTTTGAGACCAGCCTGGACAACATAGCAAGACCCTCTCTCTAAAAATATATGTATATATATAAAAGGCCCGGGCACAGTGCCTCTCATCTGTAATCCCAACACTTCGGGAGGCCGAGGCCAGTGGATCACTTGAGGTCAGGAGTTTAAGACCAGCCTGGCCAATATGGTGAAATTCCATCTCTACTGAAAATACAAAATTAGCCCGGTAGGGTGGCACACAGCTGTAATCCCAGCTACACGGGAAGCTGAGGCAGGAGAATCGCTTGAACGTGGGAGGTGGAGGTTGCAGTGAGCGGGCCATTACCTCCAAGCCTGGGCAACAAGCACAAAACTCTGTCTCAAAAAACAGTAATAATAATTTTAAAAATTAACTGGGTGTGGTGGCGCACGCCTGTAGCCTTAGCTACTCAGGAGGCTAAGGCAGGAGGATCACTCAAGTCCAAGAGTTTGAGGCTGCAGTGAGCTAGGATTACGCCACTGCACTCCAACCTTGGTAATAAAGTGAGACCCTGTCCCTAAGAAAAACACAGAAAGAGAGAGAGAACCTACCTAGTTCTGACAGAAGAACCCGTGGAGCACAGGTGCTCATTAGAAACAGGAGCAATGCAGCCACAGAATCTGCCAAGCTCCAGACACAGGCAGGGTTGTGTGGGCAGAGCCAGCCTCAGAGGAGTCAACGCGATTTTGTCCTCCTGGCCTTGTTTTCTCAGCCACCCTGCAAGGCACATGGTGTCATCCCAGTTCACAGATGTGAAAACTGGCTGGGCGCAGTGGCTCACGCCTATAATCCCAGCACTTTGGGAGGCCAAGGCGGGCGGATCACCTGAGGTCAAGAGTTCGAGACCAGCCTGGCCAACAGAGCGAAACCCAATCTCTACTAAAAATACAAAAAAAAAAAAAAAAAAAACATCATCTGGGTGTGGTGGCACATGCCTGTAGTCCCAGCTACTCGGAGGCTGAGTCAGGAGGTGGAGGTTGCAGTGAGCCGAGATTGTGCCACTGCACTCCAGCCTGGGCAACAGAGCGAGACTCTGTCTCTCAAAAAAAAAAAAAAAAAAAAAGAAATAAAAGAAAAGAAAGATAGATGTGAAAACTGAGACTTGTAGTCTCCAGTTTAATTTCCTCTGATCTAGCCCCGCACAGGCACTCAGGGCTCTTTGTAAAACCTGCTTCTGGCCGGGCGCGGTGGCTCACGCCTACCCCAGCAATTTGGGAGGCCGAGGTGGGTGGATCACGAGGTCAGGAGATCAAGACCATCCTGGCTAACATGGTGAAACCCCGTCTCTACTAAAAATACAAAAATTAGCTGGGTGTGGTGGCACATGCCTGTTACCCCAGCTACTCAGGAGGCCAAAGCAGGAGAATCATTTGAACCAGGAGAATCGCTTGAACCAGGAAGTAGAAGGTTGCAGCGAGCTGAGATCACACCACTGCACTCCAGCCTGGTGACAGAGCAAGACTCCGTCTCAAAACAAACAAACACACACACAAACAAAAAACCTGCTTCTTCCCCTCAGCTTCCCATCAGCACCTTCCACCCCACCTGCTGTCTCACTCAGCCCCAAACACACAGCAGGGAGTCACTTCCTGCCTCAGGGCCTTGGCACGTGCAGTTCCCTATATGCTGGTGTTCCCTCCTCCCCCACCCGGCCCCACCTCCTTTCCTCCCTGAGCCCGCTTTGACTGCCTGGCCCTCCAGGCTCTCTGAGACCCTTTCTGATGATGCTCTTTACTCTCTCTAGGACAAGCACTGACCCTGAGGGGATACTGTGTGGAGTGGTCCAGTCCACACCAGAGCCCCGCGCGGCTGCCCGGCAGCACCTCCTCCAGGCAGGAGCCGGGACTGTCACTTTGGAGACAAAACAGTGTTTGTAACAATAACGTACTCACCGCCGCGGACAATCCCCCACCCTGATCCCCGGCCAGACCAGGACGCTTCCTTAAGCCCAGCCTTCCACGGAGAGTGTGAACGGTACAGCCCCGGCCTGACCCGGGGACCTTCGGCCTGGACGCCCGGCAGCTTCTGGATTTTGTCAGTGGAGGCAGAGGGTATCCGGCCGGGACCTTCTGTCCAGAAGGAGCTGCCCTTAGGACCATCTTAGCGCCCCTGTCCTCTTTTTCTGCCCGTTCTCCCTCGGGTCTCCCCAGAGGGGCCAGCGCGGGGGAGGGGGGCAGGGTGGGGCTAAGTTTGTCCATGCAGGCACCAAGGGGGAACGTCCAGTCTTTAAGAGCCAAGTGGGGGCCCCTTTTCCAAAGCCACTTCCAGGCCAAGGCGGTCCCCAGGGCTGCTTGTCCCCACCTTCTGAACCTTCTTCAAACAGCGGTACCAGTTCCCCTCAGCCAGCCTGCCTGCCCAGCGAGGCCCCCAGGTTCAAGGTGTTGGCGGGGGTGGAGGGCAGGGGAACAGGATCTTTCTCCCGCCGCCCACCAACACCAACACACACACACCTCTAAGCTGCTGGCCGAAGATGTCACCAAGGCCAGAGACGCAGTGTTACGAAGGTTTGGAAGCCCCTCTCCTCACCTCCCACCGTGACCTTGGGCAAACCCAGACTCAGAGCCCAGGGCAGAGGCAGCTCACAGTGGAGGTTCTAGGCAGGTCAAAGGTCAGTAATACGGTTTCCCCTGGGGTTGACCAGATGTTCCAAACATCTGCACCCACCTGCAGATGCATCTAAGCAGGTCCTTATGTACACACCACGTTCACACACACACACACACACACACACACTCACTCAGAGGGACCACGTCTGCACAGATGACCGTGTGGGTGGGTGGCGGTGTTTGAGTGGGTGGCGGCGTTTGCTGTGAACCACGCTCAGGCCACACAGAGACACATATTTGGTTTCTGGGACTGAGACCCAGGCCTGGCAGGACTGTGCCCACAGATACTGCAAGTGTTCCTGCAGCCTAGAGGTGCTGTATACACACACAAGTACACACAGCCAGGCATTCGGGGTGTGGGTGCCACATGGAACATCCCTTCCTGGTCTTGCCAGGCACCTGCACAGAGCGTCTCCAGCCCCATCTCCTAACAGGGGCTGGGAGTAAGAGAAATCTCACTGCCCCTGCTGTCTTCCCCTCAAGCCTGCTAAGTTATCCCAGGCCTGTGCGTGGTGGAAAAGGCCAGCCTTGGCCCTGCAGCCTCCACCTCTCCGCTGGAGGACCGACAGGTTGCTTACCGCTTTGCACCCCGGCATCAGCACAGGGGGCCCTGCCCCACCCTCCGGCAGCTCAGGGAGTGTTTTCCTGTGAGGCCTCCCCCATCAGGGGACCAGAAGGAGAAGCCTGATGCCCCGTCCCGGCTTTCCCAAAACGCACAGGACACGTGTGCAATTCATAGGAACGGCCCAGGTCGCCCTCGTGAGTAGCACCTGCTACAGGTAGGTGGCGCTCACGTTCCTGCCCAAATGCAGCCCATTGGGGAGTCAGAGTCGGTCCCCCGGGCCCACCTCCCAGTCCCCGTTGGCTTTCGGTAGCTCTCGCATGCAGTTCTATTAACAGCTGTCTAGAAGCGATGCTTTAGTGGCCTAACCGAGGGTCAAATACAGCTCTTTCTAGCAAAATCAGGCAGCTCTGCCCCATCTGCAGGGGCACCGATTAGTCTACTAACAGCCAGAGGTCCACCTAGCAGAGCGCTGGGAGAAGCTGAGCCGCCGGAGGTGGGCTCCTGGTGATGGGTGTCCAAGAAGCAGTTTCCCTGGGAGCTTCTGCCTCCGTGGGCCTCTCAGCCTGCCCGGTGTGGCCGCCCAAGTGTGGCTCAGCCATGTCCCCTCCCCAGCTCCTTCCTGCGCCCCTCTCCTCCCCAGAGTGGAATTGTTGAAGTGTGGCGAGTCTGTGCTTGGGACAATAAAGCTTGTGACAGGTCCAGGACCCCTGCAGTTGTCTCGTCTGCTCCTCTCTGTGGGGACCCTTGGCTTCCTGATCTCTCCCTGTTCTTGGGCACCCTGGTGCCAGGAGATGGCCCCCGATCCTGCCGTCTGCCAGCTCATTGCTTCCCAGGTAGGCACGGCCTCAGAGAGGCTGGAGCTGAAGACATCTGGGGCTGTCCTTGTCCCAGGAGAGACACCTTAGCAAGGACAGGCAGAGGACAGGTCCTGAAAGGCCGCTGGAGAGGGCTGGTCCTGGGTTCACATTTGAACCTGCTGGAGGGATAAATAGGCCTGCAAAAAAAATCAACAGAAACAGTAATGGATCCGCTCACACACTTGTGATGAGTCCGATAAGGTTTCCAGCTTCAGTGGGCAAATTCTGGTTCCTGCAGCAGGCTTTCTGGAGATCAGATCAACAGCACAGCGTGTTGCAAACTTTGTGGTCAAATAGGCTTTCAAGGCCGAGCACGGTGGCTCACCCCTGTAATCCCAGCACTTTGGGAGGCCCAGGTGGGTGGATTACGAGGTCAAGAGATCGAGACCATCCCGGCTAACATGATGAAACCCTGTCTCTAATAAAAATACAAAAATTAGCCGGGCGTGGTGGCACGTGCCTGTAGTCCCAGCTACTTGGGAGGCTGAGGCAGGAGAACTGCTTGAATCCAGAAGGTGGAGGTTGCGTGAGCCGAGATCGCACCACTGCACTCCAGCTTGCCAATAGAGCGAGACTCTGTCTCAAAAAAAAAAAATAGGCTTTCAAGTGGAGATTCCCTCCCTGGAAGATGGAACGAGGATCTTTTTTTTTTTTTCCCCCAAGATGGAGTTTCGCTCTGTCACCCAGGCTGCAGTGCAGCGGCATGATCTCTGCTCACTTCAACCTCCGCCTCTCAGGTTCAAGCAATTCTTGTGCCTCAGCCTCCCAAGTAGCTGGGACTATAGGTGCATGCCACCACACCCGGCTAATTTTTATATGTTGAGTAGAGATGGGATTTCATCATGTTGGCCAGGCTGGTCTCAAACTCCTGACCTCAAATGATCTACCCGCCTCGGCCTCCCAAAGTGCTGGGATTACAGGTGTGAGCCACCATGTCAGTTCCTCAAAATATGTTTTGTTTAATTATTATTATTATTTTGTAGAGACAAGAGTTTCACTCTGTTGCCCAGGCTGGAGTGCAGTGGCGTGATCTCAGCTCAATTCAACTCCTACCTCCCAGGTTCTCGTGCCTCAGCCTTCCGAGTAGCTGGGACTACAGGCATACACCACCACACCCGGCTAATTTTTGTATTTTTAGTAGAGACCGGGTTTCATCATGTTGGCCAGGCTGGTCTTGAACTCCTGGGTGATCCACCAGCCTCAGCCTCCCGAAGTGCTGATGTTATAGGCATGAGCCACTGCACCTGCCATTTTTGTTGTTGTTGTTGTTTTGTTTTTGTTTTTGTTTTTTTAGAGATAGGGCCTTGTTCTGTCACCAAGGCTGGAAGGCAGAGTCTCCATCATAGCTCACTGCAACCTCCAACTCCTGGGCTCCAGTAACCCTCTCACCTCAGCCTCCCAAAGTGTTAGGATTACAGGCATGAGCCATTGTGCTTGTCCAACTCTTTTTTAACTCTTTGATTTCGAGATCATTTTAGACTTACAGAATAATTGCAAAAAATAGTGACATTCCTATACATTCTTTCCCAGCTCCCCCTGACATTAACAGCCCACATAACCGCAGTACAATGACCCAAACTAGAAAACGAACACTGGGCCAGGTGGCTTATGCTTATGATCCCAGCACTTTGGGAGGCCAAGGCGGGAGGATCACTTGAGCCGAGGAGTTCAAGACCAGCCTAGGCAGCATACCAAGAACGTTGTCTCTTAAAAAAAAAAAAAAAAAAAAGCTGGGCATGGTAGCTCCTGCCTGTAATCCCAGCACTTTGGAAGGCTGAGGTTGGTGGATCACCTGAGGTCAGGACTTCCAGACCAGCCTGGTCAACATGGTAAAACCCCCGTTTCTACTAAAAATACAAAAATTAGCCAGGCGTGGTAGCGTGCGCCTGTAATCCCAGCTACTTGGGAGACTGAGGCAGGAGAATCGCTTGAACCTGGGAGATGGAGGTTGCAATGAGCCAAGTTCATGCCACTGCACTCCAGCCTAGGCGAGAGAGCAAGACTACATCTCAATAAATAAGCAAATAAATAAATAATAAAAATAAATAAAGAAATAAAAAATTACCCGGGTTTAGTGGTATACACCTGTAGTCCCAATTAGTTGGGAAGCTGAGGCAGAAGGATCGCTTGAGCCCAGGAGTATGAGGCTGCACTCCAGCCCGGATCACAGAGTGAGACTCCAACTCTAAAAATAAAAAATAAAATCAAAATGGGCAAAGGATCCAAATACATCTTGCTCCAAAGAAGATGTACAAATGATCAATAACACGTGAAAAGATGCTTAACAACATGAGTCATTAGGGAAATGCAAATCAAAACCACAAAGAGATACCACTTCACACCTACTGGGATGCCTAAAACTTTTTAAAAGACAGTAGCAAGTGTTGACAAGGATGTAGAGAAATTGAAACTCTCATATATTGCTGGTGGGAATGTGAAATGGGGCAGCTGCTTCAGAAAAGTTTGGCAGTTCTTCAAAATATGTTTTGTTTTGTTTTGTTTTTTAAGACTCCATCTTAAACAAAACAAAACAGCCTGGGCAACAGGCTGGAGGTGCAATCTTGGCTCACCACAACCTCTGCCTCCCAAGTTCAAGTGATTCTCCTGCCTCGGCCTCCTGAGTTGCTGGGATTACATGTGTGCGCCACCACACCCAGTTAATTTTTGTATTTTTAGTAGAGACAGGGTTTCGACATGTTGGCCAGGCTGATCTTGAACTCCTGACCTCAAGTGATCCACCCGCCTTGGCCTCCCAAAGTGCTGAGATTACAGGCGTGAGCCACCCCACCAGTTCCTCAAAGTATGGGTTTTTTACTTTTTTTTTTTTAGAGACTTTTTTTTTACTTTTTTTACTTTTTTTTTTTTTTTAGAAACGAGGGTCTCACTATGTTGCTCAGGCTGGTTGTAAATTCCTGGGCTCAAGCAATCCTTCCACCTCACCCTTCCCAAAGGGCTGGGATTACAGGCATGAGTCACCATGCGCAGCCCCAAAATGTTAAAACACAGAGTTACCATATGACCCAGAAGTTTTACTCCTAATTATATACTCAAGATAAATTAAAGCATTTCCACAGAAAATCGTGTACACACATGTTAATAGCAGCATTATTTGCAATAGGCAAAAAGTGGAAATAAGACAAATGTCCAATCAACAGACAAATGGATAAACCAAATGTGGTCTATCCATATAATGGAACGTTAGTTGGCCATGAAAAGGCATGAAACGGCCAGGCATGGTGGCTCACACCTGTAATCCCAGCACTTTGGGAGGCTGAGGTGGGTGGATCTCTTGAGGTCAGAGTTCGAGACTGGCCAACATGGTGAAACCCCATCTCTACTAAAAATACAAAACAATTAACCAGATATGGTGGCAGGCATCTGTAATCCCAGCTACTCAGGAGGCTGAGGCAGGAGAATTGCTTGAGCCCAGGAGGCGGAGGTTGCCATAAGTCGAGATCATGCCACTGCACTCCAGCCTGGCGACAGAGCGAGACTCCATCTCAAAAAAAAAAAAAAAAAAAACCAAAAAAAACAAAGTCTATCCTTGCCTACTAACAAGGAAACTTAAAAAAAGAAGAAGAAAAGGCTGGGCATGGTGGCTCATGCCTGTAATGCCAGCACTTTGGGAGGCTGAGGCAGGGGGATTGCTTGAACCCAGGAGTTCAAGACCAATCTGGGCAACATGGTGAGACCTCATCTCTACAAAATATTAAAAATTAGCCGGATCAGGCACCATGGCTCATGCCTATAATCCTAGCACTTTGGGAGGGCGAGGCAGATGGATCACTTGAGCTTAGGGGTTTGAGACCAGCCTGGGCAACATGGTGAAACCTCGTCTCTATATAAAAATATTTTTTTAAATTAGCAGGGCATGGTGGCGGGTGCCTGTAATCCCAGCTACTTGGGAGGCTGAGGCACGACAGAACCCAGGAGGCAGAGGTTGCAGTGAGCTGAGATCACACCACTGCACTCAAGCCTGGGTGACAGAGCAAGACTCCATCTCAAAAAAAAAATGAGCCAGATGTGGTAGTGTATGCTTGCGGTGTATGCCCAGCTATTTTGGAGGCTGAGATGGGAGGATTACCTGAGTGCGGGAGATTGAGGCTGCAGTGAGCCATGATCATACCACTGCACTCCAACATGGGCAAAAGAGTGAGACCTTGACTAAAAGAAAGAGAGAAGGAGAGAAGGAGAGAAAGAAGAGAGAAAGAAAGAGAAAAGGAAAATGAGGGAGAGAGGAAAGGAAGGAGGGAGGGAGGGAGGGAGAGAGAGATGGAAGAAGGAAAGGAAAATCTAGCCAGGTATGGTGGCACACATCTGTAATTCCAGCACTTTGGGAGGCCAAAATAAGAGAATAGCTTGAGCCCAGGAGTTAAAGGCTGCAGTGAGCCATGATTTCATCACTGCACTCCAGCACGGGCAATAGAGTTAGACCCTGTCTCAACAAAAACAAAAACAAACAAACAAAAAAGTACATTATGATAGTTGCCATGATTTCACATGTGTACCAGTATGAAAAATTATTATTTGTTAATAATAACACCAAAGGCCGGGCGCGGTGGCTCACACCTGTAATCCCAGCACTTTGGGAGGCCGAGGCGGGTGGATCACCTGAGGTCAGGAGTTTGAGACCAGCCTGGCCAACATAGTGAAACCCTGTCTCTGGTAATAATACAAAAATTAGCTGGGAGTGGTGGTGCGCATCTGTAGTCCCAGCTACTCTGGAGGCTGAGGCAGAAGAATTACTTGAACTCGGGAGGCGAGGTTGCAGTGAGCTGAGTTCTTGCCACTGCACTCCAGCCTGGGCGACTGAGTGAAACTGTGTCTCCAAAAAAAAAGAAAAAAGAAAAAAGAAAATGACAAGATGACCCAGACCCTGCTTGAGGTTCCACAGTGAAAAATACCCAGATAAAGCACCCTTTTATGAAATATTATCCCAGGGGTGGGTGCAGTGGCTCGTGCCTGTAATCTCAGTGCTTTGAGAGGTCAAAGTGGGAGGATCACTTAAGCCCAGGAGTTTGAGACCAGCCTGTGCAACATGGTGAGACCCCATCTCTACAAAAAATAAAACAATTAGCTGGGCATGGTGGTGTGCACTTGTAGTCCCTACTATTAGAGAGGCTGAGGCAGGAGGATCACTTGAGGCAGGAATTGCAGGCTGCAGTGAGTTATGATCATGTCACTGCACTCCAGCCTTGGTGACAGAACAAGACCTTTTTTGAAAAAGAAAATATTATTCCAGGAAAATCTAGAAGACATGACATCTCAGACATTTGAAAATTGTAAGTATTATGGATAGAAGAAACCCGGGTATGGTGATGATCTTTATCTAGTGTGGGCTATGCAAAAAAGGTGGCATGATGGCTAGGCACAGTGGCTCACACCTGTAATCCCAGCACTTTGGGAAGCTGAGATGGGATGATCACTTGAGCACAGGAGTTACAGACCAGCCTGGGCAGCATAGCAAGATCTCATCTCTATAAACAAATGTTTTTTTGTTTGTTTGTTTTTTAATTAGCCAGGCATGGTGGCATATGTCTATAGACCCAGCTACTCTGGAAGCTGAGGTTGGAGGATCGCTTGAGCCCAGGAATTGGAGGTTGCAGCGAGCTATGATCATGCCACCTCACTCCAGCCTGGGCAACAGAGTGAAGCCCTGTCTCTAAATAAAAATGTTAAAAATAAAAGAATCTAGAATGTAAACCGCATGGGGAGCTTACATATTCTAAATGCCTAGACTTGTGTCTGGAATCATGATCAACAAATATTTGCTGAATAAATAAGACCCAAAGAAAATTAAAAGTCTAATCAGGTGGCAAAGAAAATAGAATTGAAGAAGAGCATTAAAGAGGAAACAGCTGAGAAACTTCCAGAATTGATGAAAGAGGTGAATACAAAGTACAAAGAACTCCAGACCAGGCACGGTGGCTCACGCCTGTAATCCCAGCACTTTGGGAGGCCGAGGCAGGCGGATTACTTGAGGTCCAGAGTTCAAGACCAGCCTGGCCAACATGGTGAAAACCTGTCTCTACTAAAAATACAAAAATTAGCCGAGGTTGGTGGTGGGAACCTGTAATCCCAGCAACTCAGGAGGCTGAGGCAGGAGAATCGCTTGAACCCAGGAGGCGGAGGTTGTCGTGAGCTGAGATCCCGCCATTGTACTCCAGCCTGGGTGACAAAGTGAGACTCCATCTCAAAGAAAGAAAGAGAGAGAGAGAGAGAGAGAGAGAGAGAAAGAAAGAAAAAAGAAAGAAAGAAAGAAAGAAAGAAAGAAAGAAAGAAAGAAAGAAAGAAAGAGAAAGAAAGAAGAGAGAAAGGAAAGAAAGGAAAGAAAGAAAGAAAAGAAAGAACTCCAAACATTATAAATAAAAAGAAATCCAGGCCAGGTGCGGTGGCTCACGCCTGTAATCCCAGCACTTTGGGAGGCAGAGGCAGGCAGATCACTTGAAGTCAGAGTTCGAGACCAGCCTGGCCAACATGGTGAAACCCCATCTCTACAAAAAATATATAAATTAGCTGATGTGGTGGTACCACCTGTAATCCCAGCTACTTGGGAGGCTGAGGCAGGAGAATCGCTTGAACCCGGGAGATGGAGGTTGCAGTGAGCCAAGACTGCGCCACTGCACTCCAGCCTGGGTGACAGAGACTCCATCTCAAAAATAAATAAATAAATAAATGAATAAATAAATAAAAATAGAAATACACATCTACGTACAGTATACGAAATATAATTGGCAGAATGCCAAAGACAAAGATCTGAGCAGGATTCACAGGGCATAATCTTAACAGCAACTTTATTTTTCTCTCTCAATTTGTCCTTAAACCTCTCCAAGTAGGGGTTGTCCTGCCCCTATTACTGGAGAAAAACTTGGACAGGCCCTTACACGTCATCAGCCTCTCAAAAAGTGGGCGAGGCTGGATGCAGTGGCTCATGTCTATAATCCCAGCAGTTTGGGAGGCAGAGGTGGAAGGATCGCTTGAGGTCAGGAGTTCAAGACCAGCCTGGGCAGCATAGCCAGACCCCAAAATCTAAAACAAAAACAAAAAACCAGTTAGCCAGGCATGGTGCTACATGTCTGTGGTCCCAGCTACTAGGGAGGCTGAGGCAGGAGGATCACTTGAGCCCAGGAGTTCAAGGCTGCAGTGAGTTATAACCACGCCGTTGCACTCCAGCCTGGGCAACAGAGCAAGATCCTGTTTCCAAAAAAAAAAAAAAAAAGAATTGCAAACATAGCCTCAATTCAGGACCTAAAATCTTAGGCACCCATCCACTGCCAGGGAGGGTTAATAAGCTCTCCAAGGAGTCTTCTCACAGCCCACCCCACCTACGAGGCTTCAGGTGGGAGATAGTAACCTCACCCTTGCCTGGAAGGTGGGATTCACCACATAGCTCTGTCCAAGCCTGTAGTTCTCAACCGGGGGTACTCTGCCCTCTAGGGGACATTTGGCAATATCGAGAGACGTTATTGGTGGTCACAACAGGGGCATGTTACTGGCATGTAGGGAACAGAGGCCAGGGATGCTGCTAAATACCCTATGATGCATAGGACAGAGCCCCGGAGCAAAGAATCATCCCTCCTAGAACCTCAGCAGCGCAAGGTTAAGACAGTGCTCTAAAGCAATTCTCCTCTCTCATTGTTTCTCAGCACCGACAGCTGGGGCCTCCTTTTATAAGTTCCAATGTAGGTGAATTGCCTAGTATTGCCTTATAATTCACAGGACTGTAGATCTGTGATCAAGAGGCAGCATCAGCCAGGTGTGGTGGCTCACGCCTGTAATCCCAGCACTTTGGGAGGCCGAGGTGGGAGGATCACTTGAGGCCAGGAGTTTGAGACCATCCTGGACAACATAGTGAGATTCCCATCTCTACCAAATATATATATATATGTTTAATAATATATATACATATTATATTTTTTAATAATATATATATTGTTGTCCAGGCTGCAGTGCAGTGGCACATTCTCGGCTCACTGTAACCTCTGCCTCCTGGGTTCAAGTGATTCTCCTGCCTCAGCCTCCTGAGTAGCTGGGACTACAGGCGCCCACTACCACGCCCAGCTAATTTTTTTTTATTTTTAGTAGAGAGGGGGTTTCATCATGGTGGCCAGGCTGGTCTCAAACTCCTGACCTCAGGTGATCCGCCCGCCTCGGCCTCCCAAAGTGCAAGGATTCCAGGTGTGAGCCACCGCACCCAGCATATATATATATATGTAAATATATATTTTTTAAATTGGCCAAGCACAGTGGCACACTCTGTAGTCCCAGCTATTCAGGAGGCTGAGGCAAAAGGATTGCTTGAGCCTGGGAGGTCGAGGCTACAGTGAGCTATGATTGTGCCACTACACTACAGCCTGGGCAACAGAGCAAGACCCTGTCTCAAAAAAAAAAAAAAAAAGGCAGCACCTTACAGCAGCTGAGACCCAAGTCCCGACTCTGACTCGGGCAGTAACCAGCCTGTAGCCCTGGGCAAAGCCCTTCCCTCCCCAGCCTCAGTTTTCCCATCTATAAAGTGGGAGCATAAGCCTCAGGCATGGGGGTCCCAGCGGGAAATCTTGGAAATCATGGTTTGGGTAGGGGTGGGGGGATATCGTTCTCTGGGTCATTCCTGGGATGAGGCCCTGGGTCCAGCTTTGGGAAGAAGACTAAATAAAGCTTGGAGCATCAGTGTTTTGGGGGTGGGGATGAACCAGTGTGGTCTGAAGTGGGGTGGGGGGTGTCCTCATGACCCTTCCACCCCAAGGTGCACAGCACTGGCCTTTGAAAGCCATCTCCATGGCATGGGGTTATGGTGACAACCTGTGCAACCCTCCCCCTCCAACACAGTGTCTGTCTGATGTTGAGGGGAGCTCAGAAATGGGGACTTCTAGGCCAGCCGCGGTGGCTCACGCCTGTAATCCCAGCACTTTGGGAGGCCAAGGAGGGTGGATCACCTGAGGTCAGGAATTCGAGAGCAGCCTGGCCAACATGGTGAAACCCTGTCTCTACTAAACATACAAAAATTAGCCAGGCACAATGGCTCACACCTGTAATCCTAGCATTTTGGGAGGCCAAGGCAGGCAGATCATTTGAGTCCAGGAGTTCAAGACCAGCCTGGGGCTACCAGGGTGAAACCCCATCTCTACTAAAAATACAAAAATTAGCTGGGCGTGGTGGCACATGCTTGTAAGCCCAGCTACTCAGGAGGCTGAGGCAGGAGAACAGCTTGAGCCCAGGAGGCGCAGGTTGCAGTGACCCCCACTGCACTCCAGCCTGGGTGACAGAGCAAGACTCTGTCTCAAAAAAAAAAAAAAAACCTGGGACTTCTCTTGCCCCACTTCTCTTTGCTCTGTCTGCCGGGGAGACATTGATCAAACCCTCCAGGTCCGATGGGGAGACATTGGCCTTCTCCTTTTGTGGAGCCCTGGGGTGAAGAACAGGAGAGGAGGCTGGAGGGTGGGTGACACCACGCATCGCTGGGCTGCAAGAGGCCTACCAGCCAAGTCTTGCCTGTGATGCTTCCTACTCACCACCAGGTGTCACCCTCGGCCCTCTCACCGCGGCTTGTCCGTTCCACTCTCTGGTCCAGGCTGGGCTTTAGGGCTGCCGAGGGAGACACAGGTCAGCTTTGCACGCAGGAGCAACGATGGGGACCCAGGTGTCCCGGCTACTGGCCCCAGAGCTCCCTGTTTCCGTGGCCTGCCAGACTTGGTTCAGGCCTGTCTGTGAGTATGCGTGTGTGTCCATGCTTCCATCTCTGGGAGAGAGGCCAGCCAGGGCGTGGACATTCATCCCCTCCCCGGAACCACACCGGGCCAGGACTACCCTGGCCTCCCTCCTCCCACACAGCGCTGCCTCCCCTCCCCGCAGTCTGGGCTCCTTCCACAGTGCTGACCCTGGCCTGAATTCTCTTTCCTGAACCCCCTCATCGCGTCCCCCTTGCCGACCTCAGCTGGGCGCTCACCCTGGTCCCGCTCCCGCTCCCCAAGAGAGGCTGGGAAGTGTCTTGAGACTGAAGTTGGGGTCCAGTGTAAATTCAGGAGGAACATGGTATAGGACGAATAACCAGGATGCTCAGTTCTAGAAGCTTCTCTGGAACCTTGGGCAAGGCTTTGGGCCCTTTCTCTGGAGCTACCAGCAGAGGGAAGGACCTGCTGCCTCCAGGGCAGCTCCAGCCCCGCCTAGCCCCCTCCCAGCCGCCCTCTCCCCCTGCTACAGCTGCCTCTTCCGGCTGGCCCCACGCACAGCTGTGCCTCAGTTTCCCAGCAGCCCCGAGCCTGAAGTTCACCAGGAGCACCTTCACGGCCATGCACCAGGTCCGCAGCCTGGGGTCTGTCATGTTCATCACATTCTGGGCTCTGTCCCCAGCCCCCAGTTCAGGCCTCAGATCCTGCCTCCAACACCACACCCTCAGGCCTTTCCAAGTAACCACACACATGCAGGCACACACAAACAGACACACACATACACAGAGACACATGTACACGTACACATCATATATACACACACAGACACGCATGTACACACATACACACATATATACACATGACACACACATGCATACACAAACACTACAGACACATGTACACAGAAATATATACACATACATGTACACATATACATATGTGTATACACACATATGCACGTGCATACATATGTGTTACAGAGACACATATCTACACACATATACATACAGAAACACAATACACATACACTACAGACACATGTAGACAGACACACAAATAGACACACATACATGTACACATACGTATGCATATGCATACACACATATGCACATGTTACACAAAGATGCACACATACACACACAAACATATACATACAGAAACACACATAAACACATAGACACATACATACAAACACATATACACATATACACATAGACACGTACATACACAAACACTACAGACACATGTACACAGACACACAAATACATGCACATACACACAAACACTACAGATGTACGCACAGACATGCATGTACACATATACACATATGTATACACATACATACTTATGCATGTGTTACACACTCATATACACACAAACATACACATACACATAATACACATATACACATACACACATATACACATACATATACACACATGCATATAGACATACACATACACAAACACACACGTACACAGACACACATACATACACATACATGTACACATATACACATACACACATACATATACAGGTGTTACACACATATATACACACATACACATGCATACACACTACAGACACAGACATAGACACACAAACACACAGACACATACATACACATAAACACACGAACACTACAGATATGAACACACATGAATACATACACATACACGTACACATATACATATACACATACACACATACCTACACACATATGCAGGTGTTACAGGCACACATATACACACATATACACATACAAACACTATGGATACATGTACACAGACACTCAAATACATACAAACACAGACACAAAAACACATACACACATGTACACACACATACACATATGTACACATGCACACACATTACACACAGATAGACATATACACACACATAAGCACATACATATATATACACAAACAATACACATACACACACGCATATACATGCATATACATCCACACCTGTGCACACATACACACATGCACACACACTTTTTCTCCATGGCCTGCAGAGACACGCCCATCGGGAACTTGGTTCACACCTCTCTCCCTAGAGGGGAGCACGCTGTGTGCACTCCAGCATATCTCTAACCTCTTTTTAAATTGACAAAAATTGTATCTGTTTATGGTGTGCAACATGATGTTTTGAAATACGCATAAAGTGTGGACCGGCTACATCAAGCTAATTAGCATATGCATTACCTCATTTATCTTTTTGTGGGGAGTGTGCCGAGAACACTTCAAATCCGCTCTCTGGGTACTTTTCAAGTTTAGAACACATTGTTACCAAGGATAGCCACCAGGTTGTACTTGGATCTCTTGAACTTATTCCTCCTAAGTGAAATTTTGTGTTTTTTTCCTTGTGTGTGTGTGAGACAGGGTGTCACTCTGTTGCCCAGGCTGGAGTGCAGTGGTGCCATCAGCTCACTGCAGCCTTCATCTCCGGGCTCAAGACATCCTCCTTCCTCAGCCTTCCAAGTAGCGGTAACTACAGGTGCGCACCACCATGCCCAGCTAATTGTTTGCATTTTTATAGAGATGGGGTTTCACCATGTTGCCCAGGCTGGTCTCTCGAACTCTTGGGCTCAAATGATCGGCCTGTCTCAGCCTCCCAGAGTGCTGGGATAACAGGCATGAGCCACCACTGCCACCCCCATATCTCTGAGTCTTAGCCCAGGGCATGGTACATAGTAGGTGCTCATGAGTGGCTGTCAGATGGATTGATCAGTTCCACCAATGCACACACTTCCATCTTCAATCTTGCGCTCCTACTTAACTGCTCTCCCAGAGCTCCAGACACTGCCGGGTTGTCCTCGCATCCTGACAAACTGTCCTCTTTCTATACCATTTCCAAGTCACCTAATTATCCTAATTTTTTTTTTTTTTTTTGGTATTTTGAGTTTATTTGACCATCTTGATCTGAAATATTCAAGCTTTTGGCTATTGTTTTCTTCATTTACTTATTTAAATTTTTTTAGTAACTCTATCAACTGATTGATTTCCTTCCTTCCTTCCTTCCCTTCTTCCTTCCCTTCCTTCCTTCCCTTCTTCCCTCCCTTCCTTCCTTCCCTTCCTTCCTTCCTTCATTCCCTCCCTCCCTCCCTTCCTCCCTCCCTCCCTCTCTCCCTCCTTGCCTCCCTCCTGCCTGCCTGCCTGCCTTCTCTCCCTCCCTCCCCCACCTTTCCGTCTCTCTTTCTCTTTTCTTTTCTTTCCTCCTTTCCTTTTTCTCTTTTTTGTTTCTTCCTTTTTCCTTCTTTATTTTGAAATAAAGTCCCGCTGTGTCGCAGGCTGGAGTGCAGTGGCGCAATGTCTGTTCACTGCAACCTCTGCCTCCCGGGTTTAAGCAATTCTCCTGCCTCAGCCTCCCAAGTAGCTGGGATTACAGGCATGTGCCACCATGCCCAACTAATTTTGTATTTTTAGTAGAGATAGGGTTTTGCCATGTTGGTCAGGCTGGTCTCAAACTCCTGACCTCAAGTGATCCACCTGCCTCAGCCTCTCAAAGTGCTGGGATTACAGGCGTGAGCCACCACACCCAGCCAGAATTGTTTTCTTTAAAACAACTTTTCTGTACTGGACATGGTGGCTCACACCTGTAATCCCAGCACTTTGGGAGGTCGAGGCAGGAGGATTCCTTGAGCTCAGGAGTTCGAGACCAACCTGGGCAACATGGCAAAACCCTGGGCGTAGTGGCACATGCCTGTAGTCCCAGGCCACTGCATGAGGGAGGGATCACCTGAGTCCAGGAAATAAGCACAGTGCGTGAGCCATGATCACCACCGCACTCCAGCCTGATGACAGAGCGAGACCCTGTCTCAAACAACTAAATAAAACAGCTTTTCTGTTTCCTTTCCTTTCCTCCTCTCCTGTTTCCTTTCCTCCTCTCCTGTTTCCTCCCTCCTCTCCTCCCTCCTCCCTCCCTCCCCCTCCCCTCTCTCCCTCCTCTCCTCTTTCCTCCTCCTCCTCCCCCACCCTCCTTCCTCCTGACAGGACCCTCCCTAGTCGCCCAGGGCTGAGGTGGTCGGATCTCAGCTTCACTGCAAGCCCACCTGGTTTACCATTCTCCTGCCTCAGCCTCCTGAGTAGCTGGGACTACAGGCACCCTACCACCCGGCTAGTTTTTTTGTATTTTAGTAGAGACGGGTTTCATCGTAGTTAGCCAGGATGGTCTTGATCTCCTGACTCCTGATCCATCCACAGTTCTCGCCTCCCAAAAGTGCTGGATTACAGGCTTGAGCCACCAAGGCCTGCTCTCTTTTCTTTTTCTTTCTATGTCTTCTTTTACTTGAAAGTTTATATCTTGTTCAGAAAATAAATATGGGCCAGGTGCGGCGGCTCATGCCTGTATTCCTAGCACTTTGGGAGGCTGAGGCAGGAGGATCACTTGAGCCCAGGAGTTGGAGCAACATAGTGAGAGACCCGCATCTTTTTTTTTTTTTTTTTTTTGAGATGGAGTCTTGCTCTGTCGCCAGGCTGGAGTGCAGTGGCGCGATCTTGGCTCACTGCAACCTCCACTTCCCAAGTTCAAGAGATGCTCTGGCCTCAGCCTCCTGAGTAGCTGGGACTACAGGTGCCTGCCACCACGCCCAGCTGATTTTTTTGTATTTTAGTAGAGACGGGGTTTCACCATGTTGGCCAGGATGGTCTCAATCTCTTGACTTCATGATCCGCCCACCTCGGCCTCCCAAAGTGCTGGGTTTACAGGCATGAGCCACCACGCCTGGACTGACCCCATATATTTTTAAAGAAGAAAAGAAAAGAAAAAAAAGAAAAGAAAAGAAAAGAGAAAAGAAGAAACGAAACGAAACATGATATTCTTTCTCCCTAATGCCAGTTCTTCATCTGCGATCCCCTTCTCTGCACCGTCCCTCCATCTCCTGGGTGGTCATCTCCGTCTTCTCAGACTTACATCTTTAATGTTCGTATTTTTAATCTTTTAATCCCAGACCTGAGGCATTGATTGTCTATCTTCTTAAATCACATTTACGTTGTCACTTTGTTTTATCATTATTTTAAACCTCTAAACTTTTATCTCTTGTGGAGAGTTACTTTTAAGACCAACTTCATAGCTTTTCATTTTAATTTTGTATTTGCTGATTTTAACTTTGTAATACACATTAGCCCTCTCGTTTATAAAGTATTCATCTTATTGGTGCTAGTCTTTTAATGTCTTTCATCTTAACTATTTATGATGATTAAAAAGAAAACTCTTGATTTTAAATCTTTGCTGGCTTTTTTTTTTTTTTTTTTTTCTTTTTTGAGACAGAGTCTCACTCCATGCCCAGGCTGGAGTGCAGTGATGTGATCTCGGCTCACTGCAACCTCTGCCTCCTGGGTTCAAGCAATTCTCCTACTTCAGCTTCCCACATAGATGAGACTGTGGGCCACCATGAGCCACCATGCCCAGCTAATTTTTCTATTGTTAGTAGAGATGGGGTTTCACCATGTTGGCCAGGCTAGGCTCCAACTCCTGACCTCAAGTGATCCACCCTCTTCAGCCTCCTAAATTGCTGGGATGATGCCGTGAGCCACCGTGCCTGACCTGGCTCTTTCATGTTCTGAGCCTAAAAGTCCTTATTTTTCTCAGTGATTACTTAACCTTCCAGGCATTCATTCAATCCTCACAAAACTCTATGTAGCCAGCCCTGTTTGTGTGTTGTTATTTTTATTTTTTTAGAGATGGGTTGTCACTCTGTCGCCCAGGCTGGAGGTAGCCTCGACCTCCTGGGCTTAAGCGATCCTCCTGCCTCGGCCTCTTGAGTAGCTGGGACTACAGGCATGCACCACCACGCACAGCTAATTTTAAAATTTTTTGGCCAGGTGCAGTGGCTCATGCCTGTAATCCCAGTGCTTTAGGAGGCCGAGGTGGGAGGATCGTTTGAGCCCAGGAGTTCAAAGCCAACCTGGGAGACATAGCAAGATCCCAGTCTCTACCAAAAAAAAAAAAAAAAAAGGTCGGGTGCAGTGGCTCATGCCTTGCACCCCCAGCACTTTGGGAGGCTTAATGGAGGCGTGGCAGATCACAAGGGTCAGGAGAGATCGAGACCATCTGGCTAACACGGTGAAATCCCACCTCTACTAAAAAATACAAAAAAATTAGCCTGGCTTGCGGCGGCTTCAGTCCCAGCTATTCAAGAGGCTGAGGCAGGAGAAGTGGCTGAACCCAGGAGGTGGAGCTTTTGGTGAGCCGAGATCATGCCACTGCACCTGGTACCTGGCTTAATAGAGCCAGACTCTGTCTCAAAAAAAAAAAAAAAAAATTATATATGTGATTTTATTCCAAAATTGCTCGTCACCAGTATTAAGTACTGGTATTACAGGCATGAGCCACCATGACCAGCCTCCATAAACGCACTCTTTATTTATTTATTTATTTTATTTGTTTACTATTTTAGACAGAGTCTGGCTCTCTGTCACTCCAGGCTGGAGTGCAGTGGCACGATGGCCTTCCACAGCAGCCTCCACTTCCTGGGTTCAAGTGATCCTTGCCTCAGCCTCCTGAGAGTAGCTGGGATTACAGGCATGCACCACAATGCCTGGTTGGCCTTGTTTTGTTTCTTTGTTTTTAGCTTTTTTTTTGAGACGGAGAGGCTGGAGTGTGCAGTGGCGGATTTCGCTCACTGTAAAGCCCGCCTGGTTCACGCATCTCCTGCCTCAGCCTCTGTATATAGCTGACTATAGGCGCCCGCCACCACGCCGCCCGGCTAATTTTTTTTTTTTGTATTTTATAGACGGGTTTCCACCGCGTTGCCAGGATGGTCGCATCTCTCTGACTCGATGATCCGCCCACGCCCGGCTCCTAGTGCTTTTCGGACATGAACCACTGCACCTGGTCTTATTTTATTTTAAAATTTTAATTTTACTTATCACTATTTTTGAGACAGGTTCCCCTGCCACCCAGGCTGGAGGCCAGTGGCTGATCACGGCTCATTACTGTAGCTCAACTCTGGGCTCAGGTGATCCTCCTACCAGCCTCCTGAGTGGCTGGGACCACAGGTATGAGCCACCACACTCAGGTAATTTTTTAAATTTTTAATAGAGATGGGTTCGCACTATGTTGCCCAGACTGGTCTTGAACTCCTGAGCTCAAGCGATTCTCCCGCCTCGGCCTCCCGAAGTACAGGGACTATAGGTGTGAGCCACCATGCTCAGTCGTAAATGCCCCCTTTAGTGGCTTCTTCCCTGTCCCACCCCTCACAGGTGTCCTGGGATCACCTCCCAAGCCACTGCACCCAAATTCTCTGGCTCTGCTTTTGAGGAATCCAAACAAAGATGGCAGAATTTCCTATTTCTGTGAGAACGGCAAACTTGAACGGGGTTTTGGAGAGGTGGATTTGTCACAGTTTGCCACGGAATGTCACATTTCTCCTTGAAGAGGGAGCTGAGCAGCTGCTCTGAGCCACTCAATACACTACCCAGTCCTTCTCTCACTTTACTTCTGCCCTTTCTTCTCCAAAACCCTCCCTCAGCCAGGCGCAGTGGCTCACGCCTCTAATCCCAGCTACTTGGGAGGCTGAGGTGGGAAGATTGCTGGGGGCCAGGCATTTGAAATCAGCCTGGACAATAGAACGAGACCCCACCTCTACAGGAAGTTAAAAAATTATAAGGACCAGGTGTGGTGGCTCACGCTTGTAATCCCAGCACTTTGGGAGGCCGAGGCTGTTGGATCATCTGAGGTCAGGAGTTTGAGACCAGCCTGGCCAACATGGTGAAACCCCATCTCTACTGAAAAATACAAAAATTAGCTGGGCATGGTGGCAGGTGCCTGTAACCCCAGCTACTCGGAAGGCTGAGGCGGGAAAATTGCTTGTACCCGGGAAAAGAGGTTGCAGTGAGCCTAGATTGTGCCACTGCGCTCCAGCCTGGCCAACAGAGCGAGACTCTGTCTCAAAAAAAAAAAAAAAAAAAGCAAACAAACGAAAAAGAGTGTGTTTATGAGCAGGTGAACTTTGGGGGCAGCTGGGGATGGGTCTCGCTGGGAACTCTCCATGAGGCTGGGGACAGGATGCCTCAGGCTCGTAGCTGGGGTGTTTGATTGCCACCCCCACCCCTCAGTGGTTGAGGGTTCCTCCGGCATTCAGCCAGACTCCCTCCGAGAGAACAGAGCTGTTTCCTCTGTGTCCAGGGTCTGCCACTGTGCCCTGCCCTAAGCAGGTGCTCTATGTGATGCTAGTGGAGGCGTGGACCTCAGAAGCAAAGTGACTTCAGATCCCCAAGTGCCTTATGGAGCACCAACAGTCACTTCAACCCCACACAGGGAACTCCCGGGGAAGGAGTTGTGGGCCGTAAAGGGAAGACAATACGGTCCCTGCCCTCTGGGAGTGCCCAGCCCTGCTGAGGAAAGGTGACCTGTGTCAGCGCCTACTGGCCAGGCACCACGCCTGTGTCCAGTACATGTGGAGTTATTAAGGTCCTCCTGTGTGTTGGAAATGAACCTGTAATCCCAGCACTTTGAGAGGCTGAGATGGGAGGATTGCTTGAGTTCTGGAGTTTGACACCAGCCTGGGCAACACAGCAAGACCCTGTATCTAAATAATAATAATAATATTATTATTATTATTTATCTAAATTTCTCTAAATAATAATTATTAATTAAATAATAATAATTAAAATTAATTACTATTATTTTAAAAAGGAGATGCAGGTATTCAGGGACTGCCCGTCCTGTTTCCCCAGGTCTGTGCTAGGCCACATATGGGACTAGGAGGCACAGGGGCTGAGAAAGAAAGGGACTCGGCTGGGTAAGATGGCTTAAACCTGTCATCCCAGCACTTTGGGAGGCTGAGGTGGGAGGCCAGAGTTTGAGACCAGCCTCGGCAACATAGTGAAATCCATATCTACAAAAAATAAAAAATTAGGCGTGCATGGTGGTGTGCACCACTAGTCCCAGCTACTCAGGAGGCCAAGGTGGGAGGATCACTTGAGCCCAGGAGATCGAGGCTGCAGTGAGCTGAGATTGCACCACTGCACTACAGCCTGGGTGACAGAGCAAGACTTTGTCAAGAAAAAGAGAGAGAGAAAGAAGAAAAAAAGAGGGAGGGAGGGAAAGAGGGAGGGAGGGAGGGAGAGAAAGAAGGAAGGAAGGAAGGAAGGAAGGAAGGAAGGAAGGAAGGAAGGAAGGAAGGAAGGAAGGAAGGAAGTCCATCCTAACTCTTTTTTGTTTTTTTTCTTGAAATGGAGTCTTGCTCTGTCACCCAGGCCAGAATGCAGTGGCTCCATCTCAGCTCACCGCAACCTCCACCTCTCAAGTTCAAGCAATTCTTGTGCCTCAGCCTCCTGAGTAGCTGAGATTACAGACATGCATCACTATGCCCAGCTGATTTTTTTTGTAGAGACAGGGTTTCACCATGTTGGCCAGGCTGGTCGTGAACTCCTGATCTCAAGCGATCTACCCACCTCGGCCTCCCAAAGTGCTGGGATTATAGGAGTGAGCTGCCTTGCCTGGCCACTTCTTCTTCTTCTTTTTTTTTAAATTGAGATGAGGGTCTTGCTATGTTGCCCAGACTGGTCTGGAACTCCTGGGCTCAAGCAATCCTCCCACCTTGGCTTCCCAAAGTGCTGGGATTACAGGCATGAGCCACTGCGCCCAGCCTCCATCCCAACTCTTGATGAAGCCACAGTCCAGGGAGGGAGATGGGAGCTTCCTGCGAGAAGGGAATCACCTGAGAGGTTCAGGTCATATGGTCAATGCAGACAGGAGGGGAAGAAGTAGCTCAGAGAAGCAAGAAATCTAGGAAGACTTCCTGGAAGAGGCAGGTTGGGGCTGAGATCTGGAGAACAGAAAGGAAATGTTTCCTGGTGGCCCCCGCCCTCAGGGACCATGGCCCTGGCTTGCCCCACTTTTCCTCTTATTGTACTCCCATGAGGATCTGCTCTCCCCAAATACTCTAGGAACTCGTAAAGCCTACGTGATCCTGCTGTGTGAGATACAGGGACCAGGTCTAATTCCAGCACTGAAGCCCTGAATGGCCCTGGGCAAACCTCTCCCCTTTTCTGAGTCTCTGTGTCCTCATCTGTGAGATGTTCACATCATGCACTTTACCCTTACACATTGGTTGTGAGGCTAAGGAGATCGTGTGTGGTTTCTGAGCCAGAGGTGAGCAAAGCTCCATAGTGATCACACCACCCACCCCCTTAATTCACTGATGGGGAAAACGGAGGCTCAGAGAGGCAAAGGTCACCAGGACAGCTATATCATCTTTCAAGCCCTGGTTCAAAGGCACTTTCTAGTGCCTCCAGGCCAAGCTGGTTGCTTCTGGCTTTGCTGTTTTTTTTTGAGACAGAGTCTCGCTCTTTTGCCCAGGCTAGAGTGCAGTGGCGAGATCTCAGCTCATTGCAAGCTCCGCCTCCCAGGTTCAAGCAGTTCTCCGGGGCTCAGTCAGGCCCTTTGTCCTAAGAGGTCCAGGCTCCTGGACCCCTGAAGGGTCATCAGGCCTTGCAGCCTGAGCATGGACGCTGGCTCTAACAGCCTGTGACCCCTACTGCACTCCTGCCCACTCTAGTTCCTGCAGTACAGCCCTTTCACACTCTGGACACCTAAGCAACAGATCTAACAATCAGATTAGTAGCTGACCCCTGTAATCCCAGCACTTTGGGAGGATCGATTGAGCCCAAGAATTCAAGACCAGCCTGGGCAACAGAGATCCCTGTCTCTACAAAATAAAATACAACGATTAGCCAGGTGTGGTCGTAAGTGCATGTATTCTCAGCTACTCAGGAGTCTGAGGCCAGAGGATCACTTGAGCCTAGGAGGTGGAGGCTTCAGTGAGCTGAGATCACACCACTGCATCCAGCCTGGGTGACAGAGCAAGGCCCTGTCTCATATAAAAATATACACAAAAAATTTTAATTTGATATGACCATGTCAATCCTCTGTATATATAACCTGCTAAGGCTCCCCCATTGCCCTCAGGATAAAGCCAGGCCTCTTAGTCCTACACTCAAGGCCTGTCCTGCTGGGTCTCTTAGCCTTATCTCCCACCACATCTCACTGCTACCAGGAGCTCCATCTGCCAGCACTTCCCTTAGGATCCCTCAGGCTCACCCTGACTCTGAGCCTTAGCACAGGCCATTCCTGCCGCCTGGAACAGCAGCATCTCTTGTCACCAGAACAGCTACATCATCTTTCAAGCCCTGGCTCAAAGGAACTTTCCAGTGTCTCCAGGTCAAGCTGGTTGCTTCTGGCTTTGCTTTTTTTGTTTGTTTTGTTTTTTTGCTGTTGTTTTTGAGATGGAGTCTCGCTCTGTTGCCCAGACTGGAGTGCAGTGGTGCAATCTCAGCTCACTGCAACCTCTGCCTCCCGGGTTCAAGTGATTATCTTGCCTCAGCCTCCCAAGTAGCTGGGATTACAGGTGTGCACCACCACACCTGGCTAATTTTTATATTTGTATTTATTTATTTATTTATTTATTTATTTATTTATTTATTATTTGAGACAGAGTCTCACTCTGTCACCCAGCTGGAGTGCAGTGGCGCTATCTCAGCTCACTGCAACTTCTACCTCCTGGGTTCAAGCGATTCTTCTGCCTCAGCCTCCCGAGTAGCTGGGATCATAGGCATGCACCACCATGCCCAGCTAATTATTTTTTATTTTTATTTTTATTTTTTTTTGTATTTTTAGTAGCGACAGGCTTTCACCATGTTGGCCAGGCTGGTCTCAAACACCCGACCTCAAGTGAACCACCCATCTCGGCCTCCCAAAGTGTGGGGATTACAGACATGAGCCACCATGCCTGGCCTGGGTTTGCTGTTTCTCCAGCACCTTCCAGAGGCTTCTCCTGTAGCACACGCTCTTGGATTGATGTGTCTGTGGGTTTGGATGTCTTAGACTACGTGTTCTTTGAGGTCAAAAGCTGTGTCCAGGACATCACCTGGGCCCAGCCCAGCTGAGAGCCAGCTCCTCCATCTTGCCCAATGTCTGGGGCATCTGATGGCAAATGACCCCAGGGCTGCCTCCCCGTTCCCTGCCCTGGACCTTTACTTCAGAGATAGCTGAACCAGACCCTGGAGACTTGCCCCCTGCCCCCCTCTGCCCCACACCTCATCCTGTCCTCAAGGGCACTTGGGGGATGGGAGGGATGTGTGGAGGGAGGCTGGTTATTAATTAAAAACCAAGTCATGCACAGATCCTGCTTCATTCCAATAAAAACCGTCAAGGGTATTAATTACCAGATCTGGCGATAGACGCGGGTTAGGTTTACTCAGGCCCGGTAAGGATGCTGGTGGCCAGAATATCAATGAACACCCGGGCTCCTCGGCTCAGGGCCCTGGGCTGAGCACGGGCTGGGCAGGCACAGGGCACCTTGGGGAGGACGAATCGTGATGAAAATAACATCGACGCCACCAGATGCTTCTCAACCCAGCACTTCCCGAGTTCCAAGCAGGGGGCCACATACCACGGCTACAGGCCTGATGTCATCTCACTCCCAAAAGCCTTGTGAAATGGGTTCTATTTTTATCCTCATTTTGCAGCTAAGGGCATTAGGCTAAGGGCATTAGGGTACAGAAAGGTTTTGTAATTTGATGGGGTCACACAGCTGGCAAGGGGCAGTGCTGGGAGACCAGCCTGGGTTCTTTTTATTTTTGTTATTTTTATTTATTTATTTATTTATTTATTTTTTAATTTATTTATTTTTGAGACAGAGTCTTGCTCTGTCGCCCAGGCTGGAGTGCAGTGGCCGGATCTCGGCTCACTGCAAGCTCCGCCTCCCGGGTTTATGCCATTCTCCTGCCTCAGCCTCCCGAGTAGCTGGGACTACAGGCGCCCGCCACCTCGCCCGGCTAGTTTTTTGTATTTTTTTAGTAGAGACGGGGTTTCACCGTGTTAGCCAGGATGGTCTCGATCTCCTGACCTCGTGATCCGCCCGTCTCGGCCTCCCAAAGTGCTGGGATTACAGGCTTGAGCCACCGCACCCGGCCTATTTATTTATTTTTTAGGACAGGATCTTGCTCTGTCACCCAGGCTGGAGTGCAGTGGCGCAATCACAACTCACTGCAGCCTCAAACTCCTGGGCTCAAGCGATTCTCCTGCCTCCACCTCCTGAGTAGCTGGGACTACAGGGACATGCCATCACGCCCAGCTAATTTTTTTTTTTTTTTTTTTTTGTTTTGAGATGGAATTTCACTCTTGTCACCCAGGCTGGAGTGCAGTGGCATGATCTCAGCTCACTCCAACCTCCACCTCCTGGGTTCAAGCGATTCTCCTGCCTCGGCCTTCCTAGAAACTGGGATTACAGGTACCCACCACCACGCCCAGTTAATTTTTTGTATTTTTAGTAGAGACAGGGTTATGCAATATGGAGCAGGCTGGTCTCGAACTCCGGACCTCAGGTGATCTGCCCACCTCGGCCTCCCAAAGTGCTGGGATTACCCACATGAGCCACAGTGCCCGGCCACACCTAGCTAATTTCATAGTAGAGGGTCTCGCTATGTGGCGCAGGCTGGTCTTAAACTCCTGGCCTCAAGCGATCCTCCTGCTTCAGCCTCCCAAAGTGCTGGGATTACAGTTATGAGCCACCATGCCTGGCAGCTGGTGCTGTCAAAGTCCTAGAGGAGCTGGGCTGCGTCATCAAAGCAACTCTTCCTTGGACAAATGGGGAAACCGAGGCAGGAGAGGGCATCACTTGCCAAAATCATACCCCACATTGGAGGAATGTTGACCATGTCCCCTGAGGCCCAATGTGGGACTCTCCTCCCACCAGACTAAGTGTGTGTATGTGGGGGTGGGGATCCTTGCCAGAAAGGGAGGGGTGTGGCCGGGCGCGGTGGCTCACGCCTGAAATCCTAGCTCTTTGGGAAGCCGTGGCGGGTGAATCACCTGAGGTCAGGAGTTTGAGACCAGCCCGGCTGATGTGGTAAAACTCCATCTCTACTAAAAATAAAAATTAAAAAAAAAAATTAGCTTGGTGTGGTGGTGGACGCTTGTAAGCCCAGCTACTCAGGAAGCTGAGGCACGAGAATCGCATGAATCCGGGAGGCAAAGGTTACAGTGAGCTGAGATTGCACCACTTTGCTCCAGCCTGGGTGACAGAATGAGACTCTGTCTCAAAAAAAAAGGAAAAGAAAAGAAAAAAAGGGAGAGGGTGCAGGGGCCCCAGATGGGCCAGGGTTTGGGGGTTGAGGCCACCTGCCACTTCCTGCCTCCTTCCTCACCTACCTCCCTCCTCCCTTCATCCATCCATCCTCTCTGAACCCTCAGCAGCCCAGCTGGGCGGAACCAACCCAGCACTCCTCTGTGTCAACCCTGGAAGGCGGTCTCAGCCCGGCACAAGTCCCCAGCGGCATTAAAATAGGCCTGACCTAAATGCAAGCACAATGCCAGCGCTGAAAACACGGCTGTGTCAGCGGAAACTCCAGCTGGGTAGGAAAAAAAATACACTTTGGGATTCACGCCATCCCCCGAGCCCAGAAAGGGGGCTGGGCTGCCCCAGGCCCAGGGCCAGTGCTACCTACAGGACCCTGAGCGCCAATAGTTCCCTAAATGTCCCCAAGTGTGGCAAAGTGGCAGACGAGAGAGGACTCTGCTTCTGTGGCCTGACAGACGGCGAGCTCACAAGGGGGTCAGGCAGCTCTCGGCAACCACTGCTGTCACTCTGGGGAAACTGAGGCTCCGAGAGGGGAGGTAGCCACCCGAGGTGGCACAGCTTATAAGCAGCAGGAGTGGAGCAGCTGCTTGATTTCCAGGCAGGAAGAGGAGAAGGACAGCAATCAAGGTCCTAATGCAGAAGCTTGGACCTGTGACTCCAAACAGGTATTAGGTAAACATGTCCTGTCAAGAGGCCTTTCATGCCTGTAATCCCAGCACCTTGGGAGGCCGAGGTGGGGGATCACTTGAGGTCAGGAGTTCAGAACCAGCCTGGCCAATATGACGAAACTCCTTCTCTACTAAAAATACAAAAATTAGCCGGGCGTGGTGGTGCGCACCTATAATCCCAGCTACTTGGGAGCCTGAGGCACGAGAATTGCTTGAATCCAGGAGGTGGAGGTTGCAGTGAGCTGAGATCGTGCCACTGCACTATAGGGTGAGACTGTCTTAAAAAAACAAAACAAAACAAAACAAAAACCAAAAAAACAGAGGCCATTGACAGCCTTGAAGGCTTTACTTTTTATATTTATCTATTTATTTTTTATTTTATTTTATTTTTTTTTATTTTTTTTGAGATACGGTCTTGTTCTGTCACTCAGGCTGGAGTGCAGTGGTGCGATCATGGCTCACTGCAGACTCAAACTCCTGGACTCAAGTGATCCTCGAATTGCAGCCTCCTGAGCAGCTGGGACTACAGGCACGCGCCACCACACCCAGCTAATTTTTTTGTATATTTTGTAGAGATGGGGTCTCTCTATGGTGCCCAGGCTGGTCTCAAACTCGCGGCCTGAGGCAACCCTCCCACCTCAGCCTCCCAAAGTGCTGGGATTACAGGCGTGAGCCACTGCGATTGGCCTGAAGGCCCTAACTTTGTATTCAAACCAGAACTTGGCTGGGCGTAGTGGCTCATGCCTGTAATCCAAGCACTTTGGGAGGCTGAGGCAGATGAATCACCTGAGGTCAGGAGTTCAAGACCAGCCTGGCCACCATGGTAAAACCCTATCTCTGCTAAACATACAAGCAAATTAGTTGGGCATGGTGGCGCACACCTGTAATCCCAGCTACTCGGGAGGCTGAGGCATGAAAATTGCTTGAACCTGGGAGACAGAGGTTATAGTGAACCGAGAGTACACCACTGCACTCCAGCCTGGGTGACAAAGTGAGACTTCGTCTCCAAAAAAAATAAAAATAATAAAAATAAAACCAGGCCGAGCATGGTGGCTCAGGCCTGTAATCCCAGCACTTTGGGAGGCTGAGGCGGTTGGATCACCAGAGGTCAGGAGTTCAAGAACAGATAGACCAACATGGTGAAACCCTGTCTCTACTAAAAAATACCAAAAATTATCTGGGCATGGTGGCGCATGACTGTTATCCCAGCTACTCAGGAGGCTGAGGCAGGAGAACTGCTTGAACCCAGGAGGCGGAGGGAACCTGGGCGACAGAGCCAGACTCTGTCTCAAAAAAAAAAAAAAAACAAAAAAAAAAAACACATTTTTGCACACAGGGCACAATATGAATTGTGCAGATTCAGCGGTTCTGCTCAAGAGTAAAATGCTCTTATAGCTACACCTAAGCCAGCATTGAACGATATAAAGATAACTAGTAAAGAATGAAATGGTAAAAGACTAATCATTTAGCGTTTTAATGTTTCTGTACTAAGAACGACATTAAATAGCAAATAGCAAATTTTTCAAAATCATGATGTCAAGAGATTCAGCCCAAGGATGAAAGGAAAAAGTTTTGTATTTTAGTACCTTCGAGGACACATTTTTCCTGCTTTTTGAACAATATGCCCCACACTTTCCTCTTGCAGTGATGTAGCCAGCCCTGGCCCTGGATCTGCACCATTCAGGGTAGGAATAGAGAAGCATGTCTTCAGTGGTTTTCTTTTTCTTCTTCTTCTTTTTCTTTTTTTTTTTGTTTTGTTTTCTTTTTTTGAGACGGAGTCTCGGCCTCTGTTGCCCAGGCTGGAGTGCAGTGGCGATCTCAGCTCACTGCAAGCTCACCTGGTTCATACACCATTCTCCTGCCCTCAGCCTCCCGAGTAGCTTGACTACAGGCGCCCGGCCACTCCTCAGCCCGGCTAATTTTTGTTGTTGTTGTATTTTTAGTAGAGACGGGTTTCACCCATGTTAGCCAGGATGGTCTCGATCTCCCGACCTCGCGATCTGCCTGCCTCGCCTCCCAGCAGTTGGGGATTACAGGCGCGGAGCCACCACGCTCGCCTTTGTTTTGTTTTTCTGAGACGGTTCACTGTGTCGCCCAGGCTGGAGTGCAATGGCACGATCTCGCTCACTGCAACTTCCCACCTCCCGGTTCAAGTGATTCTCCTGCCTCAGCCTCCGAGTAACTGAGATTATGAGCACTCTGCTACCACGCCTGCTAATTTTTGTATTTTAGTAGAGAGAGTTTCACCATGTTGGTCAGGCTAGTCTCAAACTACTGACTCAGTGATCCCACCTCAGCCTCCCAAAGTGTGCGCGACATAGTGAGCCACGGCCTCGTCGCCTTTTTTTTGAGACAAAGTCTGCTCCCGTCATTCAGGCTGGAGTGCAGTGACGCTGATTCTACTCAGATCCGGGTTCCAGCCGCATTTCTCCGCCTCTGCCTCCCCGCTGCTGGGATTACAAACTCGCCACCACGCTTGGCTAATTTTGTATTTTAGTAGAGACGGGGTTTTGCCATGTTGGCCAGGCTGATCTTGAACTCTCACCTCAAGTGATTCACGCCTCGACCTCCGCCTCAACCTCCCAAAGTGCTGGGACAATAGGGCATGAGCCATCACGCCTGCTAGTTGGTTTCTTTTCTTTCTTTATTCAGTTCTTGGAAGACTAGAAGAAGAAGGCTCCTGCCTGCGTGACCCACCCTGCCTGGGGTTTGTAGAAAGAGGTGGCACATTTTCTGCTACATTTAAGGCAGGCTGGGATCCTAGGCACCAGGGAGCCCAGGCGGGCAGCAGAGCTGAGGTTGGCTGAGGAGGATGGGCTCTGTCCTCTTTACAGAGTGAGCCCTCCCGGCCTTGTGGCTGGCCCACCTGACACTCCCCCAGATATGAGACAATCATCCCCATCCCAAGTATAGGAACCAAGATTTGAGGACTGGGTGAGGGGCTCACTGTAATCCCAGCACTTTGGGAGAGGCCACTGTGGGAGGATCGCTTGAGCCTAGAATTTCTCGAGACCAGCCTGGGGCAAACTAGTGACTCTCCATCTCTACAAAAATAAAATAAAATAAAATTAGCTGGGTGCATGCTTAGAAGTTCTAGCCACTCAGAAGGCTGAGGTGGGGGATCACTTGAGCCTATGAGGTGGAGGCAGTGAGCTATGATCGAGCCACTTACTCCAGCCTGGGTGACAGAGTAAGACCCCTGTCTCCAAACAAACTAATTAATAAAGAAACTGAGGGCCGGGCTGGTGGCTCAAGCCTGTAATCCCAGCACTTTGGGAGGCTGGAGGGTGGATCATGAGGTCAGGAGACGAGACCATCCTGGCTAACATGGTAAAACCGCCTCTACTAAAAAATACAAAAACCAGCCAGGCGTGGCGGCTTCAGAACCTGTAGCTACTGGGAGGCTGGGAGGCAGGAGAATGGCGTGAACCTGGGAGGAGGCTGCTGGCCGAGACTACAGGCCACTGCACTCCAGCCTGGGTGACACAGCGAGACTCCGGCCTCAAAAAAAAAAAAAAAAAAAAAAAAAAAAAAAGAAACTGAGGTTTGGGCAGGAAGGTGATAGCAGAAAATCCCGTGACTGCATCAGATATGCAAATGTACACAGAGCAGGTGGGGTCCACAGAAATGGGGCACACACAGGGGTGACTCCATCTAACCCAGCACCTTTCCCAATGGTGGCCCAATTAGGGAGCCCAGCATGTGAGGGACAGGGCAGCTGGGAACCTGGAGCTCGTAGAACCCCCAAGCCCAACCAGCCCAGGAAGTGAGTGGCTGCAAGCCTCCTAGGGGTTGGGCCTAATTTTGTTGTTGTTGTTGTTTTGAGACAGAGTCTCGGTCTCGTCACCCAGGCAGGAGTGCCGTGGCTCGATCTCCGCTCACTGCAACCTCCGCCTCCCGGTTCAGGTGATTCTCCTGCCTCAGCCTCCCAAGTAGCTGGCCCACCACCACGCCCAGCTAATTTTTGTATTTTTAGTAGAGTTGGGGTTTCACCATGTTGCCCAGGCTGGTCTCAAACTCCTGACCTCAGGTGATCCACCAGCCTCGGCCTCCCAAAGTGCTAGGGTTACAGGCGTGAGCCACCACACCCAGCCTAATTTTAATTTTTAAATAGGGACAGGGAGAACACCGACTCTTACAAAGGTATTCCAGGAGGAAGCTGAACCAGCCAGCAGTGGAGACAGCTCCTGGACAGCAATCTCTCTCCAGGCATTCTGGGTTGTTTCTCCCGAGTAGACACCAGGAGCTGAAAGTCAGAGCCTCGCCCTGGTGTCCCTCTTGAGCCCCCAGCCCCTTTGCCCGCCTCTCACAGCTCTTGCCTTCAGCCACTTGCTCCAGCAAAACCCAGGCAGCCTCAGACTCTGGGTCAGGCCATATGCTGGGTACAGGGACCAGAGAGCCCTCAGACAGGGTCCCTGCTGGAGAACCTCATGGTCCAATGGGAAGGCAGATGGTTTGAAAGCGCTGTGGGCTTGGAAGGCCCAGACAGGCACTTGACCAGCCGGAGATCAGGGGCTCCTTCCTGGAGGCAGTGACCTGGGAGCTGAGCCCGCAGAGGTGAACAGAGCATTGCCGGGCAGACAAGAAGGCAGAGAGGACACCTACCCAGGTGGCCACAGTCTAAGACCCTCAAGGTTCTCTGAGTGCTGGCTGGTGCTGACATGTGTATCTGCCCAACAGCATCTCCAGGACCAGCCCCAGTGACCCATGGAAGATCATGCCTCCCTAGCGCTCTGAGTTCAGGCTATTTGTGCCGCTGTAACAAAATACCTGAGGCTGGGCACAGTGGCTCACACCTGTAATCTCATCACTTTGGGAGGCCAAGATGGGGGAATCCCTTGGACCCGGGAGTTTGAGACCAGTCTGGGCAACATGGCGAAACCCGTCTCCACCAAAATACAAAAAGTAGCCCGGCGTGATGGTGCATGCCTGTAGTCCCAGCTACTTGGGAGGCTGAGGCAGGAGAATGGTGTGAACCCGGGAGGCGGAGCTTGCAGTGAGCAGAGATCATGCCATTGTACGCCAGCCTGGGTGACAGAGCGAGACTCCATCTCAAAATAAATAAATAAATAAATAAAAATAAAAATACAAAATAAAAAATATTTAAAAAGACAAAATACCTGAAACTGGGGAATTTATAAAGAACAGAAATTTATTTTCTCATGGTTCTAGAGGCTGAGAAGTCCAAGATCAAGGAGCCAACAGGGTCGCTGCCTGGGGAGGGCCCTAGTCTCTGCTTCCAAGATGGCACCTTTTGGCTGCACCCTGCATGGGCGATGAACTCTGCCCACACATGGCAGAAGGTGGAAAGGCAAAGGGGCCTAAGCTAGTTCCCTCCAGCCCTTTTATAAGGCACTAATCTGTAGGCTCATGCTCTGTGACCTCATTACTTCCCAAAAAGGCCCCACCTCTCAATACCATCGCCACAATGAGTAAGTCTCAACATGAATTTTGGAAGAGACGTCATCATTCAAATCATAGCATTCTGCTCCTGGGCCCCCAAAACTCATGTCTTTTTCACATTCACATGTGACGTACATTCATTCCAGCCGGGCACAATGGCTCATGCCTGTAATCCCAGCACTTTGGGAGGCCGAGGTGGGAGGATCACCCAAGCCTAGGAAGTCGAGGCTGAAGTGAGCCATGATCGGGCCACTGCACTTTAACCTGGGCAACAGAGTAAGACCCTGTCTCAAAACAAAACAAAGCAAACAAACAAACAAACAAACTACTCATTTTATCCCAGTAGCCCTGAAAAGTCTTCACGGATTCTAGCATTGACTTTAAAGTCCAAGTCCAAGTCTCATCTAAATATTACCTACCTCAGATATGGGTAAGACACGAGTGTGTGTTTCATCCTGAGGCAAATTGTTCTCCTGCTGAGTCTATGAAATCAAACAAGTAAAGTGCTTCCAAAAGACAACAGTGGTCCAGGTACAGGACAGATGTTTCCATCCCAAAAGGGGAAAGTAGGAAAGAAAGAAAGGATTGAGAAAAAAAAAAAAAAAAAGAACAAGGAAAGAAGGAAAGGATAATAGATCCTAAGTAAGTCCCAAACCCAACAGGACAAACAACATTAAATTTTCCTTTCTCAGCAAACTATCGAAAGAACAGAAAACCAAACACCGCATGTTCTCACTCATAGGTGGGAATTGAACAATGAGATCACTTGGACTCTGGAAGGGGAACATCACACACCGGGACCTATTATGGGGAGGGGGGAAGAGGAGAGGGATGGCATTGGGAGTTATACCTGATGTAAATGACGAGTTGATGGGTGCTGACAAGTTGATGGGTGCAGCACACCAATATGGCACAAGTATACATATGTAACAAACCTGCACATTGTGCACATGTACCCTAGAACTTAAAGTATAATAATAAAAAAAAAATTTTCCTGCTCTGTCACCCAGGCTGGAGCCCAATGGTGCTATCATAGCTCACTGCAGCCTCAGCCCCCTGGGCTTAAGTAATTCTCCGGCCTCAAGTGGCTGAGACCACAAGAACATGCCACCATGCCCAGCTACATTTTTTTTTTTTTTTCGGTAGAGATGAGGTCACACCATGTTGCCCAAGCTGGTCTCGAAATCCTGGGCTCAAGCAATCCTCCTAGCTCAGCCTCCAGAGCAGCTGGCACTATAGGTGTGTGCCACCACACCTGGATAATTTTTTTTTTTTTTTTTGAGACAGAGTCTTACTCTGTCACCTAGGCTGGAGTGCATTGGTGCAATCTCAGCTCACTGCAACCTCCACCTCCCAGCCTGAAGCAATTCTTGTGCCTTAGCCTCCAGAGTAGCTGGGATTATGGGCATGAGCCACAACACCCTGATAATTTTTGTATTTTTAGTGGAAGCAGAGTTTTGCCATGTCGCCCAGGATGATCTCAAACTCCTGTGCTCAAGTGATCCACCTGCCTTGGCCTCCCAAAGTGCTGGGATTACAGGTGTGAGCCACCATGCTCGGCCTCATACTAATCTTATTACCGTCAGTGTTTCTCTCTCTCTCTCTCTCTCTCTCTGAAATTGAGTCTCGCTCTGTCATCCAGGCTGGAGTGCAGTGGCACGATCTTGGCTCATTGCAACCTCCGCCTCCTGGGTTCAAGTGATTCTCCTACCTTGGCCTCCCAAGTAGCTGGAATTACAGGTGCACACCATCACACCTGGCTAATTTTTCTATTTTTGGTAGAGGTGGGGTTTCACCGTGTTCGTCAGGCTGGTCTCGAACTCCTGACCTCGTAATCCACCCACCTCAGCCTCCCTAAGTGCTGG
This sequence comes from Papio anubis, assembly GCF_008728515.1. NCBI lineage: Eukaryota > Metazoa > Chordata > Mammalia > Primates > Cercopithecidae > Papio > Papio anubis. The sequence goes on along the minus strand of NC_044979.1, from coordinate 135,451,100 downwards.
GATTACAGGCATGAGCCACCGGGTATTTTGTCTTAAACACACTTTTATAACCTAGCCAGTCTGATAATTTTTCAAATCTTTATTCTGCCTCCCTTTTGATTATAAATTCTGTCTTTAGTTAATCCTTCTCTTCTTGCATTTTACTATCAGCAGTTAAGAGCAACCATGTAGCACCCTGAACACTTTGCTCAGAGATTTCTTCCAACAAATATATTAGTTCATCACTCTTAAATTCTACTTTCCACAAAGTACTGGGACATGGACAAAATTCAGCCAAGTTATTTGCCATTTTGTAACAAGGATGACCTTTTCTCTGGTTTCTAATAAAATATTTCTCATTTCTGTTTAAGACCTCATCAGAATTGCCTTTACCATCCACATTTTTACCACCGTTATGATTATGACCACTTAAGTAATCTCTAAGAACATTAAGTCTGTCCCTGCAGCTTTCCATTTCTTCTGAGCCTTCACCATAATAGCTCTCTACAGACCAGCTTCTACCTATTAGCCAGTTTCAAAGCTGCTTTCACATTTTTAGGTGTTGGTTATACAAACACCCCACTCCTGGTACCAATTTCTGTCTCACTCTGTTTGTGCTGCTATAATAAACTGCCTGAGACTGGATAATCTATATAAATAGTAGAAATGTATTTCTAATAGTCTGTAAGCTGGAAATGCAAAGATCAAGGCACGAGCAGGTTTAGTGTCTGGGAATGGCCCCAGTCTTTGCTTCCAAGATGGTGCCTTGAACACATGTCCTCACATGGCAGAAGGGCTGGATGGGCAATAAAGGGCCTGTGCTAGTTCTTTCCAGCCCCTTTGTAAGGCACTAATTCATTCACAAAGGTAGAGCCCTCATGAGTTCATAAGGGTAAAGCTCTCAATCACTTACTGCAGAAGGCCCCGCCTCCCAACACCACTACAATGGAGATGTTCAATGTGAATTCTGGAGGGAATACCATCATTCAAATCATAGAAAGGCCATAGATAGGCCCACACACCACCACTCATTTAATCAATAAAAATCTCTTGAACTTGGCTGAGTGTGATGGCTCATGCTTGTAATCCCAGCACTTTGGGAAGATGAGACAGGTGAATTACTTGAGGTTAGGAGTTCGAAACCAGCCTGGCCAACATGGCGAAACTCCGTCTCTACTAAAAATACAAAAATTAGCCAGGCGTGGTGGTGCATGCCTGTAATCCCAGCTACTAGGCAGGCTGAGGCAGGAGAATCGCTTGAACCCAGGAGGCAGAGGTTGCAGTCAGCCGAGATCATGCCACTGTACTCCACCCTGGGCAACAGAGCGAAGTTGTCTCAAAATCTATTGGAAAATCTATTGAGCTTCTTCAGGCAGTGTTTTAGATGCAAGACATAGATCAGAGAACAAGACAGACCAGAGCTCTGCCTTCATGGGGCAGGGTGGAAGGGTGTGAGAAGTTGGAGAGAGATAATTTCAGCCTTCAGAGGTGACAGGAACCCACAGGTCCCACAGGGCTTCGGATGCAGAGGACCTAGATAGACTGTTTCTCAGAGCGGAATGTTGCTTTCAGGGAACTTGAGCAGGAGACCTAGAGGTCCAAAAGAATTGTGGAGCACCTCTAAGGAGGTCCCAGCAGTCAGGGGACTGGCGACCCAGGGCAAGCTTCTGAACAAATTAGAAAGTGGCCCTGCACGGTTGGCCCTGGTGGCTCACGCCTGTGATCCCAGCACTTTGGAAGGCCGTGGAGGGTGGATCACGAGGTCAGGAGTTCAAGACCATCCTGGCCAACATGGGGAAACCCCGTCTTTACTAAAAATACAAAAAAATTAGCTGGATGTGGTGGCATGCGCCTATAGCCCCAACTACTTGGGAGGCTGAGGCAGGAGAATCGCTTGAACCCGGGAGGCGGAGATTGCAGTGAGCTGAGATTGTGCCATTGCACTTCAGCCTGGCAAAACAGCAAGACCCCGTCTAAAAAAAAAAAAAAAAAAAAAAAGAAAGGAAGAAAGTGGCCCTGCTCCAGGCAGATACTGTAGTGGGGTGCTGAGCCTGATGAGTTGACCAGTGGGGCAGTAGGGGCAGGTCCGCTCCACTGAGACTTGGTGAGCTGAATGTATCTGGACTTGAGCTTCCAGTTCGACCCTGGAGCACCGTCTGCCTAACCCCCGAGCCCTGGCTCAGCGGGTCCCCAGGCTGAGGTCTAGACATCTGCTATGTCTGTCCTCTCGGGTTCCTGGAATGCCTTCCCCCGGGCTACTTAAGATGCAGGGGTCCAGGGCTGGGGCCAGGTCGTGCTCCTGACCTCAGGCGATCTGCCCACCTTGGCCTCCCAAAGTGCTGGGATTACAGGCATGAGCCACCGCGCCCGGCCTAAATTAACACTTTCATCTTTGTTGCACCCTCTGGTCCCATGACTGCCTGGGCATTCCCATTCCCAGGGACCCTCCCCCAAAAGTTTCCTTTTTCCTTTTCTCAGGAGTCCCCTTCTGCATTCTAGTTATGTCACTGCAGAGGCCTTCTCTGTCACATGCGCCTCTCAAGGGGATGGTGGAGAGGTGCAGGCAGCTCAGGGACAGGGGGGTTGTGGGGACAACTTCCAGATCATAGAGACAGGAGTGTTGTGCCTCCTTAAAAGATTTTTTTGCCCAGGCATGGTGGCTTATGCCTGCAATCCCAGCGTTTTGGGAGGCCAAGGCAGGAGGATTGCTTGAGGCCAGGAGTTCAAGACCAGCCTGGGCAACATGGCGAGACCCCATCTCTGCAAAAAATACAAAAAGCTGGTCATAGTGGTGTGCATATGGTCCCGGCTGCTCAGGAGATTAGGGTGGGAGGATGGCTTAAGCCTGACAGGTTGAGGCTGCAGTGAGCTGTGATCACGCCACTACACGCCACTAGGTACCTGAGTTGAGACCCTGTCTCAAAAAAAATAATAATTTTTGGATTGGAAGCAGTGGCTCATGCCTGTCATCTCAACACTTTGGGAGGCTGAGACAAGAGGATCACTTGAGGCCAGGACTTCAAGACCAGCCTGGGCAACATAGTCAGACCCTGTCTCTAAAAAAATTTTAAAATTGACCAGGCATGGGGATGCATGCCTGTGGTCCCAGCGACTCAGGAGGCTGAGGCGGGAAGATCACCTGAGCCCAGGAGTTTGAGGCTGCAGTGAGCTGTGATTTCGCCACTGCACTCCAGCTGGGGTGATGCAGTGAGATCCTGTCTCTAAAAAACATTTTAAGCTGCAAAAGCACCAGTTAAGTGTCTGTCCACCCCTGCGAGGAGGCGAGGTGGTCCCTGTAGTCCTGACCAGCTTCCTAGTTTCTGGAGGATCCCCGGGTTGTGCTAAGTCCCCAGGTCCAGGTTCACCTGGGAGGGTAGGGGGTATGCTGTCCCTGGGCTGGGGGCCTCGGCCGAGGGATCAGAAACAGGTCGTCTGTGAGCTTTCCCAGGGCTCTGAGGAGTCACGGCCCCACCGCCTCCATGAGAGCCTGCATTCTCTGCTCATTTATTTATTTTCAGAGCAGGAAAGCGGATTTGAAACGCTCCTTCTGAATGTTTACCCCTGGGGGAATGTTGGGTTTATGAATAATGCAGCACGTCAGGGACTGGGGGCCCTGTCAGGCTCCATCCTGTCCCAGGAAAGCTGCGAAGTTGTCACAGACGGGCCCTGGACAGATTCCTGCCCCGCCACTCACTGCTCTGTGAGTCTAGGTGAGCTAAGACTCAGTGTTCCCAGCTATAAAACAGGGGCGTAGCCGGGCGCGGTGGCTCACGCCTGTAATCCTAGCACTTTGGGAGGCCTAGGTGGGTCGATCATTTGAGGTCAGGAGTTCGAGACCAGCCTGGCCAAAATGGTGAAACCCCATCTCTACTAAAAATACAAAAAGTAGCCAGGCGTGGTGGTGCGTGCCTATAGTCCCAGTTACTCCGGAGGCAGAGGCAGGAGAATCGCTTGAACCCAGGAGGCAAAGGTTGCAGAGAGCCGAGACTGCACCACTGCACTCCAGCCTGGGTGACAGAGTGAGACTCTGTCTCAAAAAAACAAAAAACAAAAAACAAAAAACAAAAAAACAAAAAACAAAAAAACCAAAAAACCAAAAAAAAGGAGTGTCTGGCCAGGCACGGTTGGCTCATGCCTGCAATCCCAGGACTTTGGGAGGCCAAGGAGGGAGGATCATTTGAGTCTAGGATGTCAAGACCAGCCTGGGCTGGCCGGGTACCGTGGCTCATGCCTGAAATCCCAGCACTTTGGGAGGACAAGGCAGGAGGATTGCTTGAGGCCAGGAGGTCAAGACCAGCTTGGGCAACATAGCGAGACTCCATCACTACAAAAAATACGAAAATTAGCTGGGCGTGATGGCATGTATGTGGTCTCAGCTGCTCAGGGGACTGGGGTGGAAGGATGGCTTTAGCCTGGGAGGTTGAGGCTGCTGTGAGCTGTGATCATGAGGATTGCTTCAGCCCAAGAGTTTGAGACCAGCCTGGGCAATAAAGCAAGACCTCATCTCTTTAAAAAAAATTATTTATAAAATTATTTTATTTTATTTTATTTTTTGAGACAGTCTTGCTGTGTCACCCAGGCTGGAGTGCAGTGGCGCTATCTTGGCTCACTACAATCTCCACTTCCTGGGTTAAAATGATTCTCCTGCCTCAGCTTCCCCAGTAGCTGGGACTATAGGCGTGTGCCACCATGCCTAGCTAATTTTTATATTTTTAGTAGAGACAGGGGTTCACCATGTTTGCCAGGCTGGTCTTGAACTCCTGACCTCCAGTGATCCGCCTGCCTGGGGCTCCCAAAGTGCAGGATTACAGGCGTGAGCCACCGCGCCTGGCCAAAAAAAAAAAAAAAAAAAAAAAGAATCCTTTGGAGCAGGTGGAGAGTCAGGCTGGGAGCAGGGAAGGAGCCACGGGGCCACAGGACCCCAGGCACATGGCACTCCTGTCTCCACCCCCTCCTTCAAGCTCTGGGAGGCAGTGACCTCACGCTACTTCCTATCACAATATTTACCAACAGCGCTGCAATTGAGCCAGGCAGCTTGGCAATTATAATCATGTTATCATTATTGCTGATAATTCTGATCATAAGCATAAATTATAAACAGGATCAAGGCGCAGCGGGTAGGAGCAGGCGGCGGGGACACCTCTGGGAGGGTGTGGGAGTGAGATGGGCCTCCCTTCCCACTCAGCCCCTCCTGCTTCTGGCCAAGTATTCCCTCCTGAGGTCCGGCCAGGGATACTGACCATGACTCCAGGCGGGCCTTTTCCTGCCAGGGTCCCGGGGCTGTCGCGACCACCTCTCACGGAGCCCCGCTATGCCTCACACAAACTATTAAGGTGCAATTATTGCGGAGACGGTCGTTCCAAATTGATCTTTCAGTTACTCCACAGCTGCAACCATGGAGACGGCCCCAGCTCAATTACATGCCTCTCTCTGTTCTTTAAAGATTGCAGCGGAGGAGAATCGGAGAAGAATGAGGCAGTGGTACCGGGCGCAGGAACGCCGATAGGCAGAGGCGACTGAGCCAGAGGTGCGGGATGGCGGGAGATAGAGAGCAGGGAATGTGGAGACCCCCAGAGATAGAGACAGAGACGGCGGAACTAACCACAATGGAGAAGCTCAGAGATACCCCGGGGGGAGATGCAGACCCAGAGACAGAGAGAGACAACAGATCTGAGGTAGCTGGGAGAGGTACAGGCGCAGAGAGGGAGGCCAGGGAATGACAGAAAGCTGATGTAGACAGACAAAGGCAGAAAGAGTGGAAGCAAGAGGGCTGGACAGCAAGGATCAGAGGCCAAGGCAGAAACAAAGGACTAGAAACAGAACCCCCTCTATGTCCCCTACATCTTTTTACTTTTTCTTTTCTTTGGAGACAAGGTCCGGCTTTATCGTCCAGGCTGGAGTGCCCTGTTGTGATTTTGGCTCACTGCAGCCTCCACCTCTCTGGCTCAAGCCATCCTCCCTCAGCCTCCCAAGTAGCTGGGATTACAGGCACGCACCACCACGCCCAGCTAATTCTTGTATTTTTAGTAGAGATGGGGTTTCACCATGTTGCCCAGGCTGGTCCCAAACTCCTGGGCTCAAGCGATTCTCCTGCCTCAGCCTCCCAAAGTGCTGGGATTACAGGCATGAACTGCTGTGCTCAGCTACCCCACTATATCTTACATTATGAGAGGACTACATAAAAGCAACAACAGACAGGTGGAGAGAAACAGAGAAAAACAGACCAACGAGTCACCCTACAACAGACTGATGAAGACTGTTTTCACTTATTCATTCATGCATTTGTTCATGCAGCAAACATTTGCAGAGCCTACCATAGTTGGTGCTGGGCACTGGGGACACCAAAGTGCTCACAGACCCCTCAATCCTGCCCTTACACGGAGCTTAGAGTTTAACAGGTGAGTCAGACAAGGATCAAATAGGCACTCAAGCAACATAAATTTTTTTTTTTTTTTTTTTTTTTTTAGACAGAGTCTGGCTCTGTCACCTGGCTGGAGTGCAGTGGCATGATCTCGGCTCGCTGCAACCTCTGCCTCCTGGGTTCAAGCGATTCTCCTGCCTCAATCTCCCAAGTAGCTAGGACTACAGGCACGTGCCACCATGCCCAGCTGATTTTTGTATTTTTAGTAGAGATGGGGTTTCACCATGTTGGCCAGGATGATCTCGATCTCTTGACCTTGTGATCCACCCGCCTCGGCCTCCCAAAGTGGCCACCGCACCCAGCCAACATAAAATTTTCACTGGGGTTGGGCATGGTGGCTCACACCTGTAATCCCAGCACTTTGGGAGGCCGAGGCAGGAGGATCACTTGAGGTCAGAAGTTTGAGACCAGCCTGTGCAACATGGTGAGACCCCATATTTACAAAAAATAAAATAATTATCAGGACTAATTGGGTGGTCCACAAGCACACTGGTGGTGTGTACTTGTAGTCCCAGCTATTAGAGAGGCTGAGGCAGTAGGATCGCTTGACCTCAAGAGGTCAAGGCTGCAGGGAGCCATGATTGCGCCACTGCATTTCGGCCTGAGCAACGGAGGAGCTAAGGCTTGGTGGGGCGGCCTGGGGAGGTGGTCAGGAAGGCTGAGATCTGGAGGCTGAGGAGCACCTGGGTAGAGGCAGAGTGAACGCAAAAACATCATGCAAAGGCCACTTTCATTCGCTAATGGAAAGCAAAGGTTTGGATCCAAAGTTCTGGGAACACAGGCATGAGCCACCGCGCCCAGCCCTTGGAAATAAGTATTCTAGCAGGCCGGGCGCCGTGGCTCACACCTGTAATCTCAGCACTTTGGGAGACAGAGGCAGGAGAATCACTTGAGGTCAGAAGTTTGAGACCAGCCTGGCCAACGTGGTGGAATCCTGTTTCTACTAAAAATACAAAAATTAGCCAGGCAGGGCGGCAGGCACCTGTAATCCCAGCTACTCTGGAGGTTGAGGCAGGAGAATCGCTTGAACCAGGGAGGCAGAGGTTGCAGTGAGCTGAGATCACACCACCACACTCCAGCCTGGGCGACAGAGTGAGACCCTGTCTCAAAAAAAAAAAAAAAAGAAATATTCTAGCATGTGCTGAAACTCCTGGCCCAGTGGGTCTCTGGCGTGGAGGGGAGGGCGGCATATTGAGTTGGTTCATTATTCCCATAGGGCTGGAGGGACATGGCCTTGGCATCCCCCACTCCCTCCCCAAGCTGAATAGGGTCCCCTCTCTGGCCCTCATGCCCAGAACCCCTTCATCACTGCACGCACCCCACCTGCCAACCCAGAACTCCCAGGGGCAGGGACTGGGTTTACGTGATGCCCATCACAGAGAGGGTGCTTTGGTGGAATCATGTCTCAGGGCCAGCGTGGCCCAGCCAGATGCCAGGCCTGGCTGCTGGTCTGGGCCTGGGCAGCAGGTGACAGAGGAGCTGGTGCTGGGAGCTTGATGACTCAAGAGACATGGCCCCAGTAGACATGGCTGTGGGCTGGTGCTGCACAAATGTTGGCGTTTAAATGGCCCTTCAAGAACATGAAGGTCCATGTATCCCAAACTTTAATGTGTATCAGAAAAATCTGGGGACTGTGCCTTATTTTATTTTACAGTTTATTTTATTTATTATTTTATTGAGACAAGGTTTTGCTCCGTTGCTTAGGCTGGAGTGCAGTGGTAGCACACTGCAGCCTGGAACGCCTGGGCTCAAGCAATCCTCTCACCTCAGCTTCCCAAGTGGCTGGGACTACAGGTATGTGTTACCATAACCAGCTAATTTTCTTTTTTCTTTTTAAATATTTTGGGGCTGGGCATGGTGGCTCATACCTGTAATCCCAGCGGGAGGATCACTTGAGTCAGGAGTTCGAGACCAGCCTGGCCAACATGGTGAAACCCCATCTCTACTAAAAATACAAAAAATTAACCGGGTTTGGTGGTGTACACCTGTAGTCCCAGCTACTTTGGAGGCTGAAGCAGGAGAATCGCATGAACCTGGGAGGTGGAGGTTGCAGTGAGCCGAGATCGTGCCACAGCACTCCAGCCTGGGTGACAGAGTGAAACTCTGTCTCACGATCTGCCCGCCTCGGCCTCCCAAAGTGCTGGGATTATAGGCAGGAGCCACTGCGTCCGGCCTCACGTAGAGTTTTTAGCAGCAATAAATTAGAGTCAGCATTTGTCAGTTGTTACTTTAGCATTTTATTTTCTTTTGTTGTCTTTTCTTTTCTTTTTGAGATAGGGTCGTACTCTGTTGCCCAGGCAGGAGTGCAGTGGTGTTATCACAGCTCACTGCAGCCTTGAACCCTGGGCTCAAGCAATCCTCCTGCGTCAGCCTCTCGAGTAGCTGGCACTATAGGCATGCACCACCATGCCTAGTGAATTTACTTATTTATTTATTTATTAGAGGTGGGGGGTCTCACTATGCTGCCCAGGTTGGTCATCAATTCCTGGCTTCAAGTGATCCCCTAACCTTGGCCTCCCAAAGTGCTGTGATTATAGGCATGAGCCACCACTCCTAGCCTCAAGTTTTATTTTTAAAGAATCAATAGTAATGTATCAGATAAACTCATCATTCTGAGAAGACAGGGAAAGCTAGGGAGACAGGAAAAAGGAACGGCAGGTGTCCGGCCAGGACCCTTGAGGGCCACATGCTGCCTCCGCACACTCCTGGGCCGCTGTGGGTTTGGCCTGCTTTTGGGGTACTGCAGTGTGCTCCCCTTGAGGGCACTGGGTTCACCATCCTCACCTTTGGTCCTTTGTGGTCATATCTGGGGCAGCAAAGCCGCAGGTTCCCTCTGAAGTTGCCCCCAGGTCCAGAGAACAGTCACCTTGTTGGAGATGACAGGGCGGTCCATCTACCTGCTCCCAGTCCTCTTGGCATGTTTCCTTCAAGGAACCAAGCGAGGGGTGGGGAGAAGTGGTCCAGGATTGGGGGAAATAAAGTCATGCTTAGAGGAGGTCAGTGACCCAGCCATGAGCCCGAATGCCAGGGGAGCTGAAGTCTAGGTTCATACGGGCATTGCTTCCTGGTGGCCAGTTCTGCACTGGCCCGGGAGGAAGAGACCAGCTCATGCCTTAGGAGTTCCTTAGCTGATAGAGAGACAGGATGCCCAGGTACACACTCGCTTCTGCAAATGACCTGCATCCTGCATTCCCGTCTGTGAAATGGGATAGTCCGCCCCCCAGCCGGAAGGTCCTCAGTAAGGTTCAGTGAACAAGGGTGTGGATGGCAAAAGCTTTACCAGGCCTCGGTTCCTGTGACTGCAAGGCAGTGACGAGGAAGGCGTGAGAGGGGCCTCAGTTTCCATATCTGCATAATAGGGGGAACCTGGCCAGGGCTGGAAGAGGATGATAAGGGAGGGCCCACAGGAGAAGAACTGCAGCCTGTGAGGGGCAGAGGTTATTGGAGTCTGGTGATGTGGGATTCTTTGGCGTCTGGGGACCTGACAAAAGAAAAAACTTCTATCGATGGGAGGAGCCACTGGCAAGAATTTTTCTTTTCTCTTTTCTTTTTTTTCTCTTCTCTTCTCTTTTCTTTTCTGTCTCTCTCTCTCTCTCTCTTTTTTTTCAGGGTCTTGCTCTGTTGCCCAGGCTCAAGCACAGCAGTCCAATCACAGCTCACTGTCACTGCAGCCTTGACTTCCCCAAGCTCAAGTCATCTTGTCACTTCAGCCTCCTAAATAGCTGGGACTACAGGCACGCACTATTACACCTGGCTAATTTTAAAATTTTTGTAGAGATGAGGACTCACTATGTTGCCCAGGCTGATGTTAAGCGATTCTCCCGCCTCGGCCTCCTAAAGTGCTGGGATTACAGGTGTGAGCCACTGTGCCTGTCCAAAATCTCATCTCATCTCCTCTCCTCTCCTCTCCTCTCCTTTCCCCTCCCCTCCTCTCCCCTCCTCTCTGTTCCTCTCCCTCCCGTCCCCTCCCCTTCTCTCCCCTCCTCTCCCTTCTTCTCCCTCCCCTCCCTCATCTCATCTCCTCTCCTCTCCTCTCCTCTCCTTTCCCCTCCCCTCCTCTCCCTCTCTTTCCCTTCCCTCTCCTTCCGTCCCTTCCCCTCCCCTTCCCTACCCTCTCTTCTTCCTTCCTTTCTTCCTTTTTCTGTTTCTTTTCTTTCTTTCTTCCTTTCTTTCTTTCTTTTCTTTCTTTCTTTCTCTTCTTTTTTTCTTTTTTTCTCTCTCTCCTTCCTTCCTTCCTTCCTCCCTCCCTCCCTCCCTCCCTCCTTCTCTTTTTCTCTTTCCCTCCCTTCCTCTTTTCTCTCTCTCCCTTAGAGACAGAGTGTCACTATGTTGCCTAGGCTGGTCTCAAACTCCTGGGCTCAAATGATCCTCCTGCCTTGGCCTCCCAAAGTGCTTAAGCCACTGCGCCCGGCTGTGTTTGTTACAGTGGGGTACAGTGACAGAACATTTTTCTACTGAACTCCTCTCTCAGTGAAGGGAGCCGTTGTTGTCCTTCTCAGGAGAAGGAACTGAAATCGACAACAATGTAAATGATTGTGACCTTGTCCTTAGGAAAAGCAATTCAAGCAAAAACTCTGAATCGGACTTAAGTTACTAGATGAAACCAACCAGTAAAACAATCAAGAACTATCCTTGATTGCTTACTATGCACCAGACACTGCACAAGACATTTTTTCCCCATTGTGTCATTTGACCGTCACAGCGATCTTACCAAGCCAGCTCTATCTTAGCTGCATGAGGAAGCTGAAGCCCAGAGTGGCCTGTTGACTTGGCCTAGTATGCACAGCACATGTGGGGCCAGATGTCATTCCCAGATGTGGCCGAGCGGGGGCTGGACGTGCCAGTGTTGTACCACACTCCCTCCTGGTCTCTGCCTGGGTGAGGCTGGGGTGGTGCTGGCTGTTTGGCTCTTAGGAAGCAGAGAGGTCTCCCAGAGGCTGCAGGGAGCACGCCCCTTGAATCACCCCTGTTCCGGATTCTACCTGCAGAGGGCAGTATTGAGCACACACTGATGCTTCCCTACCAAGCCTCAGTTCCTCCAAGCCCTGGGATGTAGGACTTGGGGTCAGGGAAACATTTGGCCTCAAAACCAACTGGGTCCACGGAGGGCGTGCCTTAGCCCTGACACCGCACGGGCCGGTGCAGACATCATGGGGGTACCACGAGGCAGTGTGCGGCAGCTCTATCCTTCCGCCCAGACCCAGCAGCTCACTCATAGGGTCGCATGTTTTTGTTTGTTTGTTTGTTTTGGGAGACGGAGTCTCGCTCTGTCACCCAGACTGGAGTGCAGTGGCACAATCATAGCTCATTGCAGTCTCCAACTCCTGGGCTCAAGCAATCCTCCTGCCTCAGCCTCCTGAGTAGCTGGGACTACAGGTGCGCACTACCACGCCCAGCTAATTGTTTTGTATTTTAAGTAGAGATGGAGTTTCGCTATGTTGGCCAGGCTGGTCGCGAACTCCTGACCTCAGGTGATCCACCTGCCTCGGCCTCCCAAACTGTGGGATTACAGGCGTGAGCCACTGTGACCGGCCAAGGCTCTATGTCTTTAAGCCCCTGACTTTATCCCACTGTAACATAAGGCCAACAGTACCCACCTTGCAGGCTTACCGCAAGGCTTAGAGAACTAAAATGCCACAAACCCAGCACCTAGGAGATGCTTGACAAGCAGGGGCCAATCACAGGGGCAGTTATCTACCATGGGGGCCACACCGTGGTCCAATGAGAAGCTGCAGGAGGAGGGAAGTGGAGTCTCACAGAGGAAAACTGACTTGCTCAAGGTCACACAGGTGATTAGACAAAGAGGCAGAGGCCAGGCGCGGTGGCTTACACCTGTAATCCCAGCACTTTGGGAGGCTGAGGTGGGCGGATCACAAGGTCAGGAGTTTGAGACCAGCCTGACCAACATGGTGAAACCCCATCTCTACTAAAGATTTTTTAAAAAATTAACCAGGCGTGGTGGTGTGCGCCTGTGATCCCAGCTACTTGGGAGGCTGAGGCAGGACAATCGTGAGGTGGAGGTTGCAGTGAGCCGAGATCGCGCCATTGCACTCCAGCTTGGGCAACAGGGTGAGGCTCCATCTCAGAAAAAAAAAAAAAAAAAGGAAAAGAGAAAGAGGCAGGGTGGGAGACGACCCGGGTCTCAGGTCAGGGGGCCACGAAGGAGGGTGCCTTGAGATGTCCCAGGCCTCCTTACAACAGGAGGGCGGCGTGGGATGGAGGGAGCATCGGTGACCTCACTCCCAACCCTGACACTGCCCAACACCGTCCTTGGGCATGAGGGCCCCTCTGTGCCCTGCCTTGTGCTGGGCACTGCAGATGTGGCCTGCCTGGGAGGAGCTCTCAGTCTGATGGGCGTGTGGGTTTCCCAGAGGAGACCTGGTCAGCCAAAGTTAACCCTCACCAAATTCCTGGTGTGTGTCCAGGAGGGACCCCAGTGTCATTGTCTGACAGGTTGTTCCTGCCACTGCACAAGAAGAATTCACTGAGACCATGGTATTGCAGCAGAGAAATAGTTTTATGTTTTTTAATTTTTTTTAATTTTTGAGACAGAGTCTTACTCTGTCGTCCAGGCTGGAGTACAGTGGTGTGATCTTGGCTCACTGCAACCTCTGCCTCCTGGGTTCAAGTGATTCTTATGCCTCAGCCTCCTAAGTAGCTGGGATTACAGGTGCCTGCCACCACCCCCGGCTGATTTTTGTGTTCTTAGTAGAGACAGGGTTTCACCATGTTGGCCAGGCTGGTCTTGAATGCCTGACCTCAAGTGATCCACCCACCTCAGCCTCCCAAAGTGTTGGGATTAGAGGCGTGAGCCACTGCGTCTGGCCTAATTTTTGAAACAGAGTCTCACTCTGTCACCCAGGCTGGAGTGCAATGGCTCAATCTCGGCTCACTGCAACCTTCACCTCCTGGGTTCCAGTGATTCTCATGCATCAGCCTTCTGAGTAGCTGGGATTACAGGCATGCGCCACCACACCTGGCTAATTTTTGTATTTTTAGTGACTGGATTTTGCTGTGTTGGCCACGCTGGCCTTGAACTCCTGACCTCAAGCGATCCACCCACCCTGGCTTCCCAAAGTGCTGGGATTACAGGCATGAGCCATTGAGCCCAGCCAAGAACATCTTATTAATGCAGAGCTAGCCAAGCAGTAGGACTGGAGTTATTAATCAAATTAATCTCCACAAGAACTCAGAGGCTAGGGTTTTTATGGATAATTTGGTGGGCAAGGGCTCAGAGAATGGGTACTGCTGATTGGTTGGGGATGAAATCACAGGGGTGTGGCAAACGGTCCTTATGCACTGAGTCGGTCTCTGAGTGGGGGCCACAGGATGGGCTGAGTCATGAGTCACACAGGTCCAGGTGAGTCAGTCGGTTGCCAGAATGCGAAAGTCTGAAAAACTCCAAAGACCAATCTCAGTTTCCACAATAGAGATGCTATCTATAGGAGGAAGTGGGGAACTCAGAAATCTTGTGATCTCTGGCCACATGACTCCTGAGCCGTCAGATTATAAAAACGATGCGTAGGTTTTAGCAGCACGCAGGCCCCTCCCATAATCCTAATCTCATGGCCTTTAGTTAGTTTTACAAAGGGGGCTTTGGTCTCGAGTAAAGAGCAGGTTAGGTTTAAGGAGTAACTATTATCATCTTTGCTTCAAAGTTGAACTATAAACTAAATTCCTCCCCTGGTTAGCTTGGCCTATGCTCCGGAATGAGTGAGGACAGCCAGCCCCTGAGGCTGGAAGCAAGATGGAGTCAGCCACGCTAAACTTCTTTCACTGTCATAATCTTTGCAAAGGCAGTTTGGCCAGGAGGCTGTGGGGAGACCTTGTGGGTTTTGCCAGGACCTGGGAGATTCTCGATCTATGTTTGGCTGTCCTTCTAAGCCAGAAGCTCCCTGGGGTTGGGGCCTGCCTGGGGTGAGTCCCTCCCTCCCTGCCATGCCCAGCCTAGCCAAGGCCTAGTTCAGGGCTCAGGGCACCACGTGGGGGAAGAACTGTGTTCCTTGTGCTGAATTAGGATTTATGGCTTTGGGGCCGGATGGGAGGTGTGCGCTCTGATTCAGTAGCAGCGCTGCTGTGGTGTGTGTGTCGTTGGTGAGAGCGGGGCGGGCGGGGGACGGGGCGGGGGGGCGGTGGACAGGGGTAAGAGCCTCTCAGAGGAAGGTCCCATCAGACAAGATGGGACCAAGAGTCCAGTTGGCTCTGCTGCGACTTTCGGCATGTCACTGCCTTCCTGCACATCTCAGGGGCGGGAGGGGGACAAAGGCTGTAAGAGGTACCTGGCCCAAGCCTTAGGACTAGAACCCGGGCCAGGCGGGAGTGACCGGCCAGGACACTCAGGGCCTCCGCACGTTCCAGCTGGGTGACCTTGACTCTCCAGCCCCAGCCCCCTGCGCCCCGCTGCTCTCCCAGTGGTGGTGGGGGGCGGTGGGGGTAGGCGGGGGCGCGCCCAGGCTTTTCTAATCCGGGGCTGGGAGGGGGACCGAGGGCGCCACCGCCCCTCCCCGCAGGTCCGGGGCCGAGGGGTGCGGCGCGCTCTCCCCACCGCGGTGCCCAGATCCCCGGGACGCAGGGGCGCGGGGTAGCAAGGGGGGGACGCAGGGGCGCGGGACGCGGGGCGGGCTAATCCCGTATGTAAATGGCAGCCAATGGAGGGTGGTGTTGCGCGGGGCTGGGATTAGGGCCGGGGCGAATGGCTGGCAATCTTACTGGGATTACAGAACAAAGAGCCTCCCCGCGCTCCCGCTCTCCGCTCCGCTCCCCGCGCCGCCCCGCCCTCCGCCGCAGCCCGCGCCGGGGGTGGGGGCCGCCGAGCGCCAGCCCCCCGGCCGGCCGATCCCCCCCCGCGCCCCCTCCCCGCGCCTCCCTCCCCGCCCTCGCCGCGCCGCCGTCCTCGCCTCCCTCTGCCTCTCCTTCCCCCATTCTCCCGGATTAATTAAGGAGGCAGCGGCAGGAGGCTGAGTCCTGGCCGCGGGCCGGGGCCGGGGCGCCGCTGGCAGGAGCGCTTGGGGATCCTCCAAGGTAGGAGAAACTTTTGCGGGGGGCGGGCGCCGAGGCCCTTCTCCCCTTCCCCCTCACCCCCGCCCCCGATCCCCTCCGCCTCCTCCGGGGGGGGGCCCCGCCCCTCCCCCTCTCAAGGTGTTACAGGAGCTGGGGCCGGCTTTTGGGTGCCTGGGGAGGCACGTGACTGGGATTATAATTCGGGCCCGGGGGAGGGGAGGGACGGCCGCCCCCCACCTGCCCGGGAGGGGCCAGGAGCTGGGAGCTGTCACCCCCTCCCTCCTTGCCACCGGCCCTTCTGGAGGTGGGGGGCGTCCCGGGCCGGCGCCCGCAGGCTGCTGCAGTTGGCGAATGAGGTCAGTCGCGCTGCCCGCGGTGGCGGGCGCCGGGGTGGGAGCAGAGGGGGCTGGGAAGGCCGCGGTCCCCGCCTTTCACCCCCCTCCACCTTTTCCCGGGCTGGGCCAGCCCCTGGCCCGCGCCCCCAACTCCCAGGCGGAGTCCAGCCCAGCCAGGATTGCCCCAGCAGGGTGGTTCCTGTTGTGGACCCCCCCTCGCCGCCCCGGGGAGGGAGCTGGCCTGTGTGGTGGTGGCCGCTGAACCCCGGGTGGAGGGGACTCAGAAGGTGGCAGTGGGGGGGAGCACAAAGGGTTCAGAGGAGTAAGTTGGGGGTACTCGGTCTGTGGGTGGTCTCTGAGTTCCTGCAGATGGGTGGAGAGGACAGAGGAGGGGCCACAGGGTGCTGAACACCCACCCGCCCCAACCTAAGTACCCTGGGCATGATGGGCTTGACACCTCTCCTGGGCTCTGCACCCCTGGCCAGCAGCCAGAGAGTGAGACCCTGCCCTGCCTGGCGTGGGCCCAGGGAAGGGGGACGCTGTGCCGCTGAGAGAGTTCCACCCTCCTGGCAGTGCTGGAGGGGGATGGAGCTCTGGCGTCTGGCCTAGTGACCCTGCCTCCCAGGACCAAGGTCCTGCGGTGGGAGTCTCCTGTGTCCCCATCCCAGCTGAAGCGAGGGTGCTGGGACATAGAGGTCTCGCTGCAGGGCCCGTGGGGGAGTACTGGCTCTTGGATGGGGAATGTGCCAAGGGGTACCCCGGGGATGGCCCTGGGCCTGGCGGGTGGGAGTGGAGGGCAGGCCCCCACAGTTTTTGGAGGAGTGGGCATTTGCAAGGGTTTCTCTTAGAAGAGGAGAGGGGTGTCTAGAAGCTACCCTGGCCTGCCGCTGCTATGGTCGGCCTCTGTGTGTCTGGCTGCCCCGTGGCCAGGACTGTTGACTCCTTGGCACTGGCCTGGGGCCTTGGGGCTTGGAAGGTGCCCCAAGCAGCTCATTTATTTCAGCAGTGTCATTCCAGAGGGGAAAGGCACCAGCATCGATTATTTATTCTAAGCAGGAGGAGGTGGCTGGAGGCTGGTGGCTGCTGGCAGGGAGGGGTTAGGTATAAGGTAGTTAGGTGGCCATCATGAACCGCCCTATTTGGGGCCCAGGAGGGTGTGAGATAGACTCTGACCTCTTCTGAGCAGGCACCTGCGGACCAAGGGACAGGCTTGGCCCCAAGGTGACAGGGTATCGGAACCCCCATCCTGCCTCTGGGGTGTGGGAGGCTCAAGTCCACACCTCATTCTTCCACAGCCTGCTCTGAGGTGACCTAGAAATCAGCAGTTCTGACTCAGAGGGTCCCACAGGACCCCACAGAGGAAACTAGGAAGGAAGGGTTGAAACTCCGCAGCCGCTCAGAGCCTGCACTCTTAAAATGTTCGAGAACTTAGGGCCGATGGTTGTAAAACTGGGTCTTGAAGACAGCTTTGTAGGGGACACGCTAAACCTACTTAAAAGGACTGTTCTCTCGATGCTGGGAGAAGGGTCATTTATTTGCAATATGCTAATCACAAATAATTTTTATCTGTTCGTTGAAGGCAGCCTCCCGGGAGCCCGGCTAGCCTTCTGATGAGGTGGTAGTCGTCAGCGCTTGGTGTTTGGCAATAGTCTGAGTGGCAGCTGTAATCTAGGGGTCTTGGAGGTAGCTGTTTCTGCAGCCTGCTTGACTCCAGAGGCCAGGCCATCCACAGTTTGGTGACAGCTTGCTTGTTGGACCTGGGGTCTTGTGGATGGTGGGTGATGGCTTGGGACATTCACGTCCTAAGCATGACCTTGGAACCACAGACCGCAGCTCCCAGATGATTCTCATTCGGGGTCCAGTCTCTCTTTGACCACTCACTGCTTCCTCAGCCCATTCATGAATTCTGTAGTCTGGCCGGACACAGTGGCTCACGCCTGTAATCCCAGCACTTTGGGAGGCCGAAGTGGGTGGATCACGAAGTCAGGAGTTTGAGACCAGCCTGGCCAACATGGTGAAACCCCATCTCTACTAAAAATACAAAAAATTAGCTGGGCATGGTGGCAGGCACCTGTAATCCCAGCTGCTCGGGACCCCAAGACCACGCAACTGCACTCCAGCCTGGGCAACAGAGCAAGACTCCATCTCAAAAAAAAAAAAAGAAAGAAAGAAAGAAAGAAAAAATCCTGTAGTCTTGCCGTTTTCCTGAATAACCTGGCTTCCTCCTACCCTGGCCTCTGCACACACACTGTTCCTCTTCTCTCGAAGGTTCTTCTTGCCCTTTCCCCTGAGGAGGCTGGGGGGCTTCCTTTAATGGCCCTGCCTGGCTAGGGTAGGGGATCAGGATTGTCGAATTTGCCTCTTTTCCTCTCCTCCTTCAGGACTTGGCTTGGCTGTGGTGTCTTTGGGCTGAAGACTTCCTCATCCTCAGGGCTGGCCATGGTACCACCTGTGTATCCCCATGACATCCTTTCTTTTTTTTTTTTTTTTTTTTGAGACAGAGTCTTGCTCTGTGCCCAGGCTGGGGTGCAGTAGTGTGATCACAGCTCACTACAGCCTTGAACTCCTGAATTCAAGCCACCCTCCTGCCCCAGCCTCCCAAATAGGTGGGATCACAGACAAGCGCCACCACACCTCGCTAATTTTTTACTGTTTATAGAGGTGGGGTCTTGCTATGTTGCCCAGGCTGGTTTCGAACTCCTGGGCGTGAGCAGCCCTCCCACCTCGGCCTCTCAAAGTGCTGGAATGACAGGAGTGAACCACCACACCCAGCCAACATCCTTTCCTTCCTTTGTCCCAACATTGATCTTACTCAGATGTTTACATTTCTCTCCCCGGTTGCACTAGGGACAGGTAGGGATGGAGGCTTCTCCTTAAATACTTGTTAAATGGCTACATGTTTGAATGAATGAATGAAATCCTGCTCTTGAGCCTTGACCTAAATGGCTGAGCAGACTGTCCTACTTTTCTTAAATGCTCATGTCTGGGGCAAGTTCCCCACTCGGGTAGGAGTCCCAGGGTCTCTCCCTGAACTTCCTGGGGCCCCCTGTCTCCCCACAACCCCAGCCTGTGTCTTCTCTCACGGGCTTTGCTCCCCAGTGTCATCCTCTCTGTATCTCTCAGTTCTCTGACTCTCGCCATTTGTAAGTATCTCTCTCTCAGATGTGTGGCAGCCAGGGCCACAGTCAGGTTCCTTGGGACAAGCCAGGGGTGTACGCCCAGCTCCATGGGGCCTGCAGAGGCTTCAGGAGACACCTGTGGAACAAGACCGGCAGGACCAATTTACAAACAGAGGAGCAGAGCAGGACCCAGGGCTTGGGATCCATGCTGAGTTAAATTTTTTTTTTTTTTGAGAGGGAGTCTCGCTCTGTCGCCCAGGCTGGTGTGCAGTGGCGCCATCTCGGCTCACTGCAACCTCTGCCTCCCGGGTTCAGGCGATTCTCCTGCCTCAAGTAGCTGGGATTACAAGCATGTTCCACCACACCCGGCTAATTTTTGTAGTTTTAGTAGAGATGGGGTTTCATCATGTTGGCCAGGCTGGTCTAGAACTCTTGACCTCAAGTGATCTCCCTGCCTCTGCCCCGCAGAGTACTGGAATTGCAGGCATGAGCCACCGCGCCCGGCCGTGAGTTCAGTTTTGATTGAGGGGCTTCCAGGAGAGTGTGGGGCTGCTAGGACAGGGACGCTTAGTGCGACTGGAAGGGAATTCCCCGAAGGGACTCATAGCAGAGGTGGAGTGGTGGGAAGGATGGTTTTCTGGGGGAGAAGGGGACGCATGAACCTGGCCAGAAGACAGTGCGTTGTGACAGGTGATTGCTGGGAGGGGGTAACAGCCTCCAAGGTGTAGGTATTAGGAGCTCCAGCTAGGGCAGGAGGGGCCTGGCCTCTCGGAATCCCCTCAGCCTCATCTCATAGAAACGTGCTTTCTGCCCAGGCTCCATACTCTGGAAGGGAGGCGGGACCCTGTCACTTTCTTGGCCTACTTTGGAAGTTTTCAGCCAGGTATCTCCAGGTGTGGCAAAGGGGCTTTGGCCTGTAGGGCGTCTTGTAATGTGGGTGTTGGAGGCAGAAAGCTTTTCAGGAGAGCCCCCTGGTCCATCACCACCTTTGTTTTGTTTTGTTTTGTTTTGAGATGGAGTCTTGCTGTGTTGCCCAGGCTGGAGTGCAGTGGCACGATCCCGGCTCACTGCAACTTCCATCTCCCGGGTTCAAGTGATTCTCGTGCCTCAGCCTCCCGAGTAGCTGGAATTACAAATATGCACCACCACACCCGGCTAATTTTTGTGTTTTTAGTAGAGATAGGGTTTCACCATGTTGGCCAGGCTGGTCTTGAACTCCTTACCTCAAGTGATTGGCCCTCCTTGGCCTCCCTAAGTGCTGGGATTACAGGCGTGAGCCCCCAGGCCCGGCCTCATTCATTACTTCTTCACCCACCCTATTTTGGTAGCTCTCTCTCCCTTCATCCTGCAGAACTGATCCATTCTCGGTCCCATTGCCTTCTCTCTGGGCCAATCTGTACCTGGGTTTGTGGCTTCATGAGTATGGAGGGTTGTGCAGAATGGGGCCAGGGCTGTAGGAACCTGGGTTCCTGCCCCGGAAATTTGCCCATTTAAGATAAGTTAGGGCTGGGTGCGGTGGCTCATGCCTGTAATCCCAGCACTTTGGGAGGCGGAGGCGGGTGGATCACCTGAGGTCAGGAGTTTGAGACTAGCCTGGCCAGCATGGTGAAACCCCATCTCTACTAAAAATACAAAAATTAGCCAGGCGTAGTGGCAGGCGCCTGTAATCCCAACTGCTCAGGAGGCTGAGGCAGGAGAGTTGCTTGAACCTAAGAGGTGAAGGTTGCAGTGAGCCAAGATCGTACCATTGCACTCCAGCCTGGGCGACAAGAGCGAAACTCCGTCTCAAAAAAAAAAAAAAAAAAAAAGATAAGATAGGTATCCTGAATAAGACAGGTGAAATGGGTGAGGATGTACTTTATCTTACACGGTCTTAGGGAGTGTCTCAGGCGGTGAACAGAACTCTCATTTCAAACACCCTTGCCTCTGGCCCCTGAGCTGGGGCCTGGCTGACCCGGAGCTATTTGTGTGCCCACCTGTCACCCTCCTTCAGGACCACCTGCTTCGGGTTGCCAGAGTTAGCAAATAAAAATAACGATGCCCAGCTAAAATTGGATTTCAGACAAGCAAGGACTAATGCAGTATTTGGGATGAACTTCTAGCTAAAAGTTACCCGTTGTTGATCTGTAGTTCAGACTGAACTGGGGGTCTTGCATTTTATCTGTCAACCCTACTGCTGCGCCTCTGGGGTGGTGAGACGGATGGGGGTTGGGGAGGGGCCAGAGGTGTGTGTGGCTGACGCTGGAGTTGGGGTCAGGGCTCAATGGAGGCCCCGGGGATGATCTGGAGCGAGTTTGAATCCAGTGGAGCTGATTCACTGAATCATGGCCCTTTTTTTTTTTTTTTAATTTGTATTGAAATGAGGTCTCACTCTGTCACCCAGGCTGGAATGCAGTGGCGCAATCTCGGCTCACTGCAGCTTCTCCCTCCCTGGCTCAAGTGATCCTTCTGGCTCAGTCTCCCAAGTAGCTGGGACCACAGGCACACACCACCATGCCCGGCTAATGTTTCGTATTTTTGGTGGAGACAGGATTTTGCCATGTTGCCCAGTTCCTGAGTTCAAGTGATCCCAAAGTGCTTTAATTACAGAAGTGAGCCGCTGTACCCGGCCAGCACGGTCCTTTTTCATTTTTATTTTATTCTATTTTTTAAGACAGTGTCTCACTCTGTTTCCCAGGCTGGAGTGCAGTGGTGTGATCCTACCTTACTGCAACCTCCAACTCCTGGACTCAGTGTGATCCTCCCACCTCAGCCTCTGCAGGTGTGCTGGACCACCACACCTAGCTAATTAAAAATTTTTTTTTTTTTTTAGAGATGGGGTCTTGCTGTGTTGCCCAGGCTGGTCTTAAGCTCCTGGCCTCAAGCAATCCTCCCATCTCAGCTTCCCAAAGTGCTGGGATTACAGGCAGTGTCCTACTAATGTCTTTGGTCAGGCCTTCTCCAGCCTGCGGCTGGAGGGTCTAGATCTCCTCCTGGCCTGGGTAGTATGGAGGGTGTAGTCTAGGTGGCCTGAGGGGTGCCCAGGGAGCCCCAGTTTTGGGAAGTCCTTATCTTCAGGGATTTCTGGCCAATGTGGTCCATACGGTGTATTTAGAGATGCTGGGAGGAGGGGGTGGGAAATTGCTGGAAACACCCTATTAGACACCAGGTAAGATTTTCATGTAGGATTGGCAAGGCCTGAGTGCTGGGAAAGTATCTGCAATGCTTCCCTTTCAAGGCTGGGAGACCCCGCCGGCGGGGGCGGTTGTGGACTTGAGGGACTGACCCCACAGCATAGAGGCTGCTGGGAATTCCTGCACCTTTGCCATGCTGCCACCTGAGGCAGGTTCCCAGCACCTGTGCTGCAGCCTCTGGAGTGGGGGGCATGGGGGGGAAGTAAGGGGCCGGGGTCATGGGGTCCATGTCCACCTTCCACCCGCCTGGGTAGTTTGCTTGGATGTAAAAGGGAGATGGCTCTCCCCAACCTGCCTGGGTCCCAGGGTGGTGCTGTAGTCCAAGAGACTTGGCGTGGCCCCGTGGGGATGCTACGGTGTGGGTAGGTGGGCCCCCTGGGGGCAGGTCTGTGGTGGAGACAGGGCAGAGCAGGAGGGCCTGGTTTGAGGGCTTGGGGTCCTGGGCGCTTGAGGATGCAGAAGAGGCTGCATGGTTGGGGAGGGCAGGTAAGTGGGGAGCAGCTTAGCCCTTTCCCCTCCTGTTCCCCGTGGCAGAGGGGAGACCCTCCAGGCTGCCTGCCTCTTAGATGGTTGGCCGAGGATAGGCCTCTTTGCTGGCTGGGGTCTAGCAGGGCCTCAAGGTGCATTTTCTGGCTACTGGCAGAACCACCATTAAAGCAAGTCTGTATCTTTTCGTCCGTCCGTCTGTTGTTCCACCAGCCAGTGAGAACCTTGCAGGGGTGTCAGGCCTGAGGGAGTCTCATTAGGTCCTGGTCCCTACCCCCGGCTGGCGCATGAGAAGGGCCCACTTTATATTTTATTTTATTTATTTATTTATTTATTTATTTTTGAGATGGAGTCTTGCTCTGTCGCCCAGGCTGGAGTGCAATGGCCGGATCTCAGCTCACTACAAGCTCCGCCTCCCGGGTTTACGCCATTCTCCTGCCTCAGCCTCCCGAGTAGCTGGGACTACAGGCGCTTGCCACCTCGCCCGGCTAGTTTTTTGTATTTTTTAGTAGAGAGGGGGTTTCACCGTGTTAGCCAGGATGGTCTCGATCTCCTGACCTCGTGATCCGCCCGTCTCGGCCTCCCAAAGTGCTGGGATTACAGGCTTGAGCCACCGCGCCCGGCATATTTTATTTTTTTTATTTATTTGAGATGGAGTCTCATTCTGTCACCAGGCTAGAATGCAGTGGTATGATCTCAGCCAGCTGCAACCTCTGCCTCCCAGGTTCAAGCAATTCCCTTGCCTCAGTCTCCTGAGTAGCTGGGATTATGGGTGCATGCCACTTCACCCAGCTAATTTTTGTATTTTTAGTAAAGATGGGGTTTTGCCATCTTAACCAGGCTGGTTTCGAACTCCTGATCTCAAGTGGTCCGCCCACCTCGGCCTCCCAAAGTGCTGGGATTATAGGCGTGAGCCACCATGTCCAAGCCCCATTTTATATTTTATTATAAATATTGTTGAGGAGTGAGGGCTATGCTGTACCAGGAACTTGCCTGGCTCACACCCTCATGTCGTCCAACCCCCATCAAGACATAGAACAGCACTTTGGGAGGCTGAGGTAAAAGGATGGATTGAGGCCAGGAGCTTGAGACTAGCCTAAACAACATAGCGAACCCCCTGTCTCTACAAGAAGTACAAAAATTAGCCAGGCGAGGTGGCTCATGCCTGTAGCCCCAGCTACTCAGGAGGCTGAGATGGGAGGATCGCTTGAAGCCAGGAGTTTGAGACCAGCCTGGGCAACATAGCAAGACCCCATCTCTTAAAAAAAAAAAAAATTAACCGGGTGTGGTGATGTGTGCCTGTAGTACCAGCTACTTGGGAGGCTAAGGCAGGAGGATTGCTTGACCCCAGGAGTTAGAACAATCCTGTAACCCCTAAAAGTTTTTGAAGCCTGTTTGTTTATCCTTGTCTCTTGTCCCAACCCAGCAGCCACTGATCTGTCTTCTGTATATGGTTTTCCATTTGTAGAATGTCACCTAAATGGAATCCTATAGTCCACAGCCTCTGAATCTGGCTTCACGCAGCACAATGCATTTATGTGCATTGCTGGGTGCATGGGTAGCTGGTCCCTTCTGGTTCCTGAGTAGTGTTCCATGGTGTGGATATGCTACATACCTCTAGCCACTCTCCTCTCTAGGGAAATCTAGCAAACTGGCTTGGCTGGCCCTGCATCAGCCCGGGACCCCCCAGAAGAAGGTGGTTCCTCTGTCTCATTTTCACAAAGGCACCATCTGGCTGGCAGGGGGCCTGTGGCCTGCACCCCATCATTCCCCCCTCCCCCCACACATCGAGAGCTGACCCCAAGCCGGGGGAGCTGCTCATCTCCGTCCTCAGAGCTGGAATTTCATCTTCTGTTTCTGGTGACTCATACCGTGAGCCCCGCGATGAAATTACACCTGCCTGCCGCTGCCCTCGGGGCCTCTGGCCCCATGTGATCCTCCCTCCCGCCGCCATCCAGGTGGGCTCTGGAGTAATTGAGGCTGCGGGGCCAGGACAGCTGGAGGTGGAGGGTGGTGCCAGGGAGGGGAGTTGGCTGTGCCCTGGGGCATCTTGCCCATGATCTTATGTACCCCCACCCTCTGGGAGTCTGGGGGTTCCTGGTGGTGAGTCTCTGGTCTTCACTCCAGCAGCTGTTTTGCTTGGGGTAGAAATTCCATGTTTGCATGAAATAAGAGCAGGACTTCTGGGGGTAGGGAAGGAGGGTGGTGAAGCCGCTGTTGCAGGCAGGAGCATGAGTTAGGATCAAACGAAACATGGCTGGCTGAGTGATGTCACATCTCTGGGCTTTGGTTTGTTCATCTTTTATTATTATTATTTTGAGACAGGGTCTCGTTCTGTCACCCAGGCTGGAGTGCAGTGGCGCAATCATAGCTTGCTGCAGTCTTGAACTCCTAGGCTCAAGTGATTTGCCCACCTCAGCCTCCTAAGTAGCTGGGTTTGCAGGCACGTGCCACTGCACCCAGCTGATTTTTTTATTTTGTAGAGATGGGGATCTTGCCATGTTGCTCAGGCTGGTCTCGAACTCCTGTGTTCAAGTGATCCCCCCACCTCAGCTTCCCAAATGCTGGGATTAGAGAGGTGAGCCACTGCGCCTGGCCTGTTTATCTTTAAATGGGAGAACAGAACACTAGGTTTGCAGGGCTGTGAGACTCAGCTGAGGGTAATGTGAGCCTGTGGATTACCACAGAGCCCTGGAGAGCCCCTGGGGCCACCAAGGAGCAGGAGGTGGGGACATGTGAGGCTCAAACCTCCTATGCCCCTTTGGGCCAGAGTAGGACTACTTTTTTTTTTTTTTTTTTGAGACAGTCTCACTCTGTCGCCCAGGCTGGAGTGCAGTGGCGCCATCTCGGCTGACTGCAACCTCCGCCTCCTGGGTTCAAGTGATTCTCCTGCCTCAGCTTCTCCAGTAGCTGGGATCACAGGTGCGTGCCACCACACCCGACTAATGTTTATATTTTTAGTAGAGGTGGAGTTTCACCATGTTGTCCAGGCTGGTCTCGAACCCCTGACCTCAAATGATCCACCCACCTTGGCCTCCCAGAGTGCTGGGATTACAGGTGTGAGCCACCGCACCCTGCCCTAGGACCACTTTTACTGGAGTTAACTGTTAGAGCTCTAAATACAGTTCTGGTCGCTAAATGTTTGGAACCCATTGCTACCTGAGGTTGACCCTGTGTGAACAGTGGCTGTTCTGGTGAACCCCTGTGTGGCCAGTGCCTAGATTATGGTGGTTCATGGACTCCAGCTTGTCACTGCCTCAGTTTGACCCTCTAGAAAATGGAACCACAGCAAGTACCTCCCCAGGGTTGCCAGGTGGGCGTGAATGAAGCAGGGGACCCCAGCAAGAGTTTGTCAGTTTCCCATTGGCAAATCCATGAGTTTCCCAGGGCTCTCAGCTTCCTAAGGAGACGGAGGTTCCTGGGTGATCACATATCTTGCGTGGGTGTCTTGAGAGATTTGGGTTTTTTTTTTTTTTTTACTGTGTTGTTTTTGTTGTTGTTATTTGTTTGTTTCTGAGACAGAGTCTCCCTCTGTCACCCAGGCTGGAGTGCAGTGGTGTGATCACAGTTCACTGCAGCCCCCTGCCTCCCGGGTTCAGGCAATTCTTCTGCCTCAGCCTCCCGAATAGCTGGGATTATAGGCACCTGCCACCATGCCCGGCTCATTTTTGTGTTTTTGGTAGAGATAGGGTTTCGCTGTTGTTGGCCAGGCTGGTCTCAAACTCCTGACCTCGAGTGATTTACCTGCCTCGGCCTTCCAAAGTGCTGGGATTACAGATGTGAGCACGAGCCACTGTGCCCAGCTGGTTTTTACTTTGTTATTTAATTTGCTATTTGTGAAATCATTGTAGCCCCTCTCAGATGAAGGTTGCCCCAAGCACCTTCCCCCGTACCCGACCCTTGCCTCCCACCCCTACCGAGTCCCCGGAAGTCCTCAAAGGCTGGACCCTGGGGCCAGCACGCGATGGGAAGCCTGGAAAGAGGTTAGCCCTATGCAGGAAGGAAGGCCCTTGGGTGCTCCTGGGTGGCTCCCTGCAGCAGACAAGACCCCCCGCCCACCCACCTGGCTCCAGGGTGGTCCTGGCAGCTCCAAGGGGTCTTGTGATTCTCTCAGTCTGATGTGTCTCTCCTGTTTATCCAGGAGCTGGTTTTTCAGGCATGGCTGCTTCTTGCAGTGAGGCCAGGTGGGGAGAGGAAGGGCTTTGGGGAAAGAGGTGGTTACCCCTGCTCCCAGTGCACACCCTGGCTCCCAGCTGTGGGTGCAGCCCTCTGGGCAGGTGGGCAAACCACATCCTCCCTCTTTGATCCTGGTCCACCCACCCACCTGCCCCGGGCTAGCAGCTCCCTGAGATATTCTCTTCTCAGCATATCCAAAGGAGAGGGCCAGGGCTCCCTTACTTCACAGCAGGGTGCAGTGGAACCATCAGGGTCTTTGAAGCCAGACACACCTAGGTTCAAATCCGAGCCTGACTGCTGAGCTGCTGTGTGACCACAGGCAAGTGACTGTACCTCTCTGAGCCTCATCTGAACAAACAAGGATAGTTTTCTTATATAGTATTGCCAGGTTCTTGGGAAAATCAGTGTATTCAGTTGCGGGGAGCTAGCTGCCATCTCAGTGAAGAACACTTTTTCAGCTTGTCCCATGATGACCCCAGAAGCTGGCCCCATGGGAGCCCCACTTCCCCAGACAGCGAACCTTGGACCCCTTCATTCTAAGATCCGTTCTTATCTTCTGCCTGTCTGGGACACACCCCTCTGTCCCTGGGGTGTGGGGTGTGGCATGCCTCCATTTATTTATTTATTTTTTAAGACAGAGTCTTGCTCTGTCTCCCAGGCTGGAGTGCAGTGGCAGGATCTCGGCTCACTGCAACCTCCACCTCCTGGGTTCAAATGAGTCTCCTGCCTCAGCCTCCCGAGTAACTGGAATCACAGGCGCCTGCCACCATGCCTGGCTAGGTTTTTGTGTTTTTAGTAGAGACACGGTTTCACCATGTTGCCCAGGCTGGTCTTGAACTCCTGGCCTCAAGTGATCCACCTGCTTTGGCCTCCCAAGGTGCTGCGATTACAGGCGTGAGCCACCGCGCCCGGCCAGCATGCCTCGGTTTCTGCTTCTGCAAACTGGGAAAACCTCAAAAGGTAGAACTGGTTGGTTCTACCCTCAGCCTGCTGACCCCTTAGCCCCTCAAGGTCACGGTCAACCATCCCACTTGTTAGAGGCCAGGCCCTGTTCTGGGCTGGAGGATACCTGTGGCTGCTTAGGGGATGGGAGACAATGCCACTCCCAGGTGTTGTTGATGGCAACCTGCAGGAGAAGTGGCTTTCTGCACAGCCCTGGAGGACGGAGATTCGGACAGAAGTGTAGGGCCAGAGACAGGACGTGACGGTGGGGCTGCTGTATTGACTCCAGGTGAAGATCTGTATCTGTATCTGAGCCAGGGGTTCCCGTGGCTCCTGGAAAAGCTGCAGACTGGGCATGGCCAGGCCCTGCCTATGTCTGTCTGTGCCAGCCACGATGAGCCTCATCGTTTCTAAAACGTACTGTGCTCTGTCTCGCTTCCTGGAACACTGCTGCCTCTCCCCTAGAGCGTGTGTAATGCTCCCTGGCTGTGTCCCTGGGCTGATTTCTCGTTGCAGGTCTCAGCTGGGATGTCACTTCTCTCTGCAGAGCTTCCCTGACCTCATCTCCCCCTCCAGGTCACGTTAGGTGCCTCTTGCCTGTGTCCCCAGCCACAGCCCGCATCACAAACAAGATTCTTATTGCCCTTGTGCTTGTCTGTCACCTTCACAGACAGAGTGTGACTTCCAGTGGGTCAGGGCCCCATCATTGTGTTGTTCTCCACATCCCTGCCCTTCTTGGCACCCTGCTTGGTGCGGAGTGGGCATCCTGTGCAACCTTGTCAAGTGAATTAGAAGCAAGCTCTGGGTGGGAGCCCATGAAGGGTGGGGACCTCCTCCACCCTTTTTTTTTTTTTTTTTGGAGACAGGGTCTCACTCCATTGCTCAGGCTGGAGTGCAGTGGCACGATCTTGGCTCACTGCAACCTCTGCCTCCGGGGTTAAAGCAATTCTGCCTTAGCCTCCCCAGTAGCTGGGACTTCAGGCACCTGCCAACACACCCGGCTAGTTTTTGTATTTTTAGTAGAGATGGGGTTTCACCATGTTGGCCAGACTGGTCTCGAACTCCTGACCTCAAGTGATCCACCCGCCTCAGCCTCCCAAAGTGTTAGGATTACAGGGGTGAGCTCCCGTGCCCGGCCCCCCTCCATCCTTCAATCCCAGCTCTCATTGGCGCTCCTCTACCCACACCAGGAGTTGCTTCTGCTGGCCTGGCTGTGGCGTTCAGAGGCATCTGGGGGGCAGTGGCGATGACAGTGCGGGGGGGGGGCACCTTGTCTCTCTGAGCCGGGTGCAGCCCAGTTTGGGGCGTTTCCCTCCAGGAAAGACAGCTGATGTGTACAGACAGCGCCAGTGTGAAGTGCCAGGACAGTTAATCCTCTGGACTATTTATTTATTTATTTATTTATTTATTTATTTATTTATTTTGTTTCGTTGTTGAGACGGAGTCTTGCTCTGTCGCCCAGGCTGGAGTGCAGTGGCGTGATCTCAACTCACTGCAACCTCCGCCTCCCAGGTTCGAGCGATTTGCCTGCCACAGCCTACCGAGTAGCTGGGATTACAGGCATTCACTACCACACCTGGCTAATTTTTGTATTTTATTTTGTATTTAATTTTTAATTTTTATTTTTTGAGTCAGAGTCTCGCTCTGTCACCCAGGCTGGAGTGCAGTGGTGTGATCTCGGCTCACTGCAACCTCCAACTCCTGGTTTCAAGCCATTCTCCTGCCTCAGCCTCCTGAGTAGCTGGGATTACAGGCGCCCGCCATGGCTCCCGACTAATTTTTGTATTTTTAGTAGAGATGAGGTTTCACCACATTGGACCAGACTGGTCTTGAACTCTTGGCCTCAGGTGATCCGCCTCGGGGCTATTTAGACACACATCATTGTCTGGTCGCAGGGGTGTGTATATGCACGTGTATGTGACATTCCTGAGGCCACCCGGTGGGTGATGAGGCCTGATTACTTGACATTCTGCTTAATCCTGACTGTCAGCCTGGAGCTTTACTCCCCAGTGTACAGAGCTCCCCGAGTCCTGGTTAGTGGCAAAGAGGGGACCATCCCCGGTCATTTAGGACTGAATTTGGCTACAGGTAATAAAACACCCAACTGTAAATATAGCAAATATCTATAAGCCAGGTCAGGTGCGGCGGCCTAGGCATGTAATTTTAGCACTTCAGGAGGCTGAGATGGGCAGATTGCTTGAGTTTAGGAGTTCAAGACCAGCCTGGGCAACATAGTGAGACCCTGTCTCTACAAAACATAAAAATAATTAAAAAAAAAAAAAATGGCTAGGCGCGGTGGCTCATGACTGTAATCCCAGCACTTTGGGAGGCCGAGACAGGTGGATCACGAGGTCAGGAGTTCAAGACGAGCCTGGCCAACATGGTGAAACCCCATCTCTACTAAAAATACAAAAATTAGCCAGGTATGGTGATGTGTGCCTGTAATCCCAGCTACTTGGGAGGCTGAGACAGGAGAATCGCTTGAACCCAGGAGGCGGAGGTTGCAGGGAGCCGAGACTGCGCCACTGCGCTCCAGCCTGGCAACAGAGCGGCGAGACTCTGTCCCCCCAAAACAAAACAAAACAAAACAAAAAACTATATGTGTGTATATGTGTGTGTGTATATATATATATATGTAGCCTGGCAGACTTTAGATATTAAACCTGACAGTTAAACAAAGAGGAGTGTATTTATTCCTCATAAGAAAATATGGAAGGCATTTGGAGGATGGGATGGGTACCTGTGAGTAGGTATTCGGAGGCTGGGGTAGGAGTGTGTGGTGATGCTTTTCGGGGCTCAGTGATGTCTCCAGGGACTTGATTCTGTTCTCTACCATGTTGGATTTTTTTTGTAAGTTTATTTTAAAACTATTCCTTTAAAGTGTATAATTCAGTGTTTTTTTAAAAATATATTCACAGAGTTGTGCAGTCTAATTTCAGAGCGTTTTTATCATCCTAAGAATCTCCACCCATTAAGCAGTCAGCCCTCATTCCCTCCTCCCCCATCCCCTGGCAACCACTAATTTACTTTCCATCTCTGTAGATTTGCCTATTCTGGGCGTTTCTTGTAGATGGAATCATGTAATATGTGGTCTTTTGAGTTTGGCCTTTTCTCAGTGAGTATAATGTGTTCAAGGTTCATCCACGTTGTAGCGTGAGTCAATGTGCCTTTCTTTATGTGGCCAAATAATATTCCATTTAATGGATATACCATATTTTGTTTATCTGTTCATCAGTTATAGACATTTGGGGTGTTTCTACTTTTTTTTTTTTTTTTTTTTTTTGAGACAGGGTCTTGCTCTGTCACCCAGGCTGGAGTGCTTTGGTGGGATCGTGGCTCCCTGCAGCCTCAAACTCCTGGGTTCAGGGGATCCTCCTGCCTCAGCCTCCCAAGTAGCTGGGACTACAGGCACCAAGCCACCACACCTGACTAATTTTTAAATTTTTTTTTGGTAGAGACAGGGCATATGTATTAGCAAGGCCCTGTCTCTACCAAAAAAATATAAAAATTATTGTATTCTTATTCTTTATTATGATATCATTACACCATAAAATTCACCATTTCATTTATTTAGTTTATTTTTTTTTTGAGACGGAGTCTCGCTCTATCGCCCAGGCTGGAGTGTGGAGCGCAGTGGCGCGATCTTGGCTCACTGCAAGCTCCGCCTCCCAGGTTCATGCCATTCTCCTGCCTCAGCCTCCCGAGTAGCTGGGACTACAGGCATGTGCCACCATGCCTGGCTAATTTTGTTTTGTATTTTTAGTAGAGACAGGGTTTCACTGTTTCTACTAGTAGAGACAGGATGGTCTTGATCTCCTGACCTCGTGATCCGCCTGCCTCGGCCTCCCAAAGTGCTGGGATTACAGGCGTGAGCCACTGTGCCCGGCCTATTTATTTAGTTTTCTTAGAGACAGGGTCCTGTTCTGTTGGCCAGGCTGGGGTGCAGTGGTGCAGTCATGGCTCACTGCAACCTCCATTTCCCAGGCTCCAGCTATCCTCCTGCCTTAGCCTCCCGAGTAGCTGGGACTACAGGTTTGTGCCACCATGCCCGGCTAATTTTTGTATCTCTTGTAGAGATGGGGTTTTGCTTCGTGGCCCAGGCTGGTCTTGAACTCCTGGGCTCAAGCAATCCACCCACCTCAGCCTCTCAAAGTGCTGAGATATATAAGCATAAGCCACCACATGCGGCCAAATTTACCATTTTAAAATAACGCTATGCAGTATTTTTAGTATCTTCATTAAGTTGTGCGACCATTGCACCATCTAATTCCGATCATTTTCATCACTGAAAAGAAGCCTATTACCTCATTAGCAGTCTCTCTATTCCCAGCACCCCCCACTCCAGCCCCTGGTAATTGCTAATGGTTGTCTCTATGGGTTTTTGACGGCTCCTTTATAAAGTTAAGCCTTCATCTACCATATGACTAGGTATTTACCTGTGAGAAATGAAAGCTCAGGTTCACAGAAAAACCTAAAGAGGAATATGTATAGTGGCTTTATTCATAATTGCCCCAAACAGGAAACAATTCAGATGTCCAGCTGCCCAGTGAATAAACAATTTGGAACATCTGTACTGTGGAATGCTAGTCAGCCGTGAAAAAGGATGAACGATGGATACCACACCACCACAGGGAAGCCTCACAAGCATTGTGCTAAGGGAAGGAAGCAGACTGGAAAGGCCACTTCCAACCTGGTTCTGTTCATATGTGGGGTTTTTTGGGTTTTTTTGTTTTGTTTTGTTTTGTTTTGTTTTGTTTTTGAGATGGAGCTTTGCTCTGTTGCCCAGGCTGGAGTGCAATGGCACGATCTCGGCTAACTGCAACCTCTGCCTTCCTGGTTCAAGCAATTCTCCTGCTTCAGCCTCCCGAGTAGCTGGAACTACAGGCACACGCCACCACACCTGGCTAATTTTTTTTGTATTTTTAGTAAAGACGGGTTTTCGCCATGCTGGCCAGCCTGGTCTCGAACTCCTGACCTCAGGTGATCTGCCCTCCTTAGCCTCCCAAAGTGCTGGGATTACAGGCATGAGCCACTGCGCCTGGCCTCTGGTTCTATTCATACGATGTTCTGGAAAATGCAAGATTAGGGACAGGGTTTGCCTGGGAGTGGGAGACGTTTTTGAGGAGATGGAACTGAAATGTGTTTTGATTACCATTCCCGTTACCTGACTGCGTGCATTTGTGAAAACTCATAGAAATATGGCCAGAGGGGGTGGCTCATGCCTGTAATCCCAGCACTTTGGAAGACTGAGGCAGGAGGATTGCTTGAGGTCAGGAATCTGAGACCAGCTTACACAGCAAAAAAAAAAAAAAAAAAAAAAGGTTAGCCAGGTGTGGTAGCACACAGCTGTAGTTCCAGCTACTCGGGAGGCTGAGCCGGGAGAACTGCTTGAGGCTGGGAGTTCAAGTCTGCGGTGAGCTATAATTGTGCCACTGCACTCTAGCCTGGGTGACAGAGCGAGACCCCATCTCTACAAAAAAAAATTTAAAAATTCGCCAGGCACGGTGGCTTGTGCTTCTATTCCCATTCCCAGCTACTCAGGAGGCTGAGGTGGGAGGGTGGTTTGAGCCCAGGAGTTTGAGACCAGACTATGTTGCCTGGGTTACATAGCAAGACCCCTGTCTCTATCTTTTTGAAATAAAAAAAAAGCCGGGTGTGGTGGCTGACGTCTGTAATCCCAACACTTTGGGAGGCCAAGGCAGGCAGATTGTGAGGTCAGGAGATTGAGACCATCTGGCCAATGTGGTGAAACTCCATCTCTACTAAAATTACAAAAAGTAGCCAGGCGTGGTGACAGGTGCCTGTAGTCCCAGCTGCTCAGGAGGCTGAGGCAGGAGAATCACTTGAGCCCGGGAGGCGGAGGCTGCAGTGAGTCAAGATCGCGCCATTGCACTCCAGCCTGGGTGACAGAGTGAGACTCTGTCTCAACAAAAAACAAAAAAACGAAACAGAAAACTCATAGAACTGTATGTCCGAAAGAGTGACTTTTATTGCATGTATATTACACCCCAGGTAAAGAGGGGCCTGGACTGAAACTGGCCTTTCTAGAGTAACTCCATTTGGAGTTCACCATCTCATTTGTTCTAGTTGGTGCCACCATCCCTTCTACAGTGAGTTTCAGTCTGTCAAGTTGGCCAACCTGACTTGTGCCTAGGGCCGGGACCAGGGGCTCCAGTGGGGCCCCCCTCTTTCCCCTTCCTTGGGCATCCTAACCCCTCCTCGTTTCCTGAGCCTCTTGGATGGAGGGAGCCATAGAATGTTAGAACTGGAAGGAACCTCAGAATATACTGGCCTCTTCTTTTTCAGATGGGGAAACTGAGGCTCAGGGCTGGGAAGACACTTGACTAAGGTTCTAGAGTTATGAGGATCAAGATCTAAAACCACATCTGGCTGGGCACCGTGGCTCATGCCTGTAATCCCAGCACTTTGGGAGGCTGAGGCAGGAGGATCACTTGAGGTTGGGAGTTCAAGAGCAACCTGAGCAACATGGTGAAACCCTGTCTCTATTAAAAATACAAAAAAAAATTTAGCCAGGCATGGTGACGGGTGCCTGTAATCCCAGCTACTTGTGAGGCTGAGACATAAGAACTGCTTGAACCTGGGAGGCGGAGATTGCAGTGAGCCAAGATCGCACCATTGCCCACCAGCCTGGGCAACGAGAGCGAAACTCCGTCTCAATAAATAAATAAATAAATAATCAATCAGTCAATCAATCAATCTACATCCATGACTCTTGGTCTGGGCCTCCTTGCCCTCCTGCAGATGCCCCTGGAGCCTCCCTCGTCTCCTGCTCCTGGTTCGGGAGGCTGGACAGGTCCATGCTGGCCTCACAGCCAGTGGGAGGCTTTGTAGTAGCGTTTGCTGGACAGGGAAGAGGCGGGTAGGGAAGGGAGAGTGGTCAGAGCATCTGTAACACCGCAGCGGAGGAGAGAGTGCGGTGAAGGCTGGCGAGTGGTTGATTGTGGGGAGCTGTGAGAATGGTTGATGGCCCCCCAGGGACAGACAGGAGAACGTAGCAGTGGTGTCTGCTCTTTGGAGCTCCTGACGTCACATGGAGTAACCTCCAAGCCTCACGATGTGTTCAGGTAGATCCCAGCAAATGCAGAATTGGGGTCAGCCTGGTTGGGATGGCAACCAGAAGAGCTTCCTAAGGGAAGGACCCCAGGAGAACCTGGTGGGGGCAGGGGAGAGATCTTGGCCAGTGTCCCTCCCCAGGGGGGGAACCCAGTCTCAGGGATGTAGCTCTGCCCCGGTTTATGCTGGTATTGCTGTGTCCACCAGCCTGGGGCTGCCAAGAGCTCTGGAAACTTCCGTGAGGATGGGCGTGGAGGGTGGGGGGTGGGCATGTTGGCAACTCAGTGCTTTTTTTTTTTTTTTTTTTTGAGACAGGGTCTTCCTCTGTCACCCAAGCTGGAGTGCAGTGGAACAGTCATAGCTCACTGCAGCCTCAAACTCCCGGCCTCAAGTGATCCTCTCGCTTTGACCTCCCAACGTGTTGGGATTACAGGCATGAGCCACTGCGCCCGGCTTTGGGGATTCTTATTGGCTGTGAACCCGCCACTTGTTGCTCCCATTTTCTTGGTTTAGTGGCCACTCCTGCAGCTGAGGGGAGGCAGACTGAGCCTCCTGGAGTCTGGGGTCTGGGTAGTGAGCCTGCCCACTTCCAGGAACCATCCATAACCCACCCACATCCTGGACAGCTCGTGACCTTGGTAATACAGACACTTGCACACGGCCCTGTTTTTGGCTCTGAAAATGATATCTTCAGCCGGGCATGGTGGCTCACACCTGTAATCCCAGCACTTTGGGAGGCCGAGCCCGGCAGATCACCTGAGGTCAGGAGTTCGAGACCAGCCTGACCAACTTGATGAAACCCCGTCTCTACTAAAAATACAAAAATTAAGGCTGGGCGTGGTGGCTCACGCCTGTAATCCCAGCACTTTGGGAGGCTGAGGCAGGTGGATCACCTGAGATCAGGAGTTCGTGACCAGGCTGACCAACATGGCGTAAACCCTGTCTCTACTAAAAATACAAAAAAAAAAAAAAAAAAAATTAGCTGGGCATGCTGGCGGGTGCCTGTAATCCCAGCTGCTTGGGAGGCTGAGGCAGGAGAATTGCTTGAACCTGGGAGGTGAGTTCAACCAGTGAGCCAAGGTCGTGCCACTGCACTCCAGCCTGGGCAATGAAGTGAGACTCTGTCCCAAAAGAAAATGATATTTTCATACCTATGGGGTCCCCTCTGGTTTTCAGGACCCACAATGCCTGCAGAAAGCCCACCTCGGGTCTCACTGTAGCCCCCCTGGTGGGGAAACCCCTCGGCCTCTAACAGGGCAGGCAGAAAAGATGTGTTTGGAGTAAATAATGAGCCGGTGGGAGAGCCACTCCACCATGGTGCAAATATTTGTGTGCAAATCACTAATCTGGACAGTGGGACTGGATTGTGGGGTTGACAGTGAGCCATGCCTGGGGGACTGTGCAGGGGACATTGTAGGGGTGCAGGGCCATGTTTACTCCAGATCCCAGCAGACTGAAGCTGGCCCCTGACTCTTTGTGCTGTGTGACCGTGGACGAGTTGCTCAGCCTTTCTGAGCCTCTGTGTCCTCATCCATAAAATGGGGACAGTACTGTTGTGTTTGTAGGGTTGCTGAGGGGGGTTGTGAGATGCCATTCGGCAGCACAGCTCCTGCCGCTGATGGCTGCGGTGCAACTGTGGTTTCTCAGAAATGTCATCCCAGGCCCAGCTAGCCCTGAGGCCCAGGTGGGGTTTTGAGGGAAAGGGATCTGGCTGGGAGCAGTGGCTCGGGCCTGTAATCCCAACACTTTGGGAGGTTGAGGCGGGAAGACTGCTTGAGTCCACGAGTTTGAGACCAGCCTGGGCAACATAGCAAGACTCCATCTTTAAAAAAAAAAAAAATTAAAATTAGCCAGGTATGGTGGTGTGTGCCTGTAGTCCCAGATACTCAGGAAGGAGTTGGGAAGATAACTTGAGGCCAAGAGTTTGAGACCAGAGCAACATAGCAAGACTCCATCTCTCCAAAAAATAAAATAAGTAGCTGGACGTGATGGCACACACCTTTAGTCCCAGCTACTTGGGAGGCTGAGGCAGGAGGATCGCTTGAACCCAGGAGTTGGAGGCTGTAGTGAGCTATGATCATGCCATTGTGATCATAGCCTGGGTGACAGAGCAAGAAACCCTGTCTCAGAAAGAAAGAAGGAGAGAGAGAGAGAGAGGAGAGAGAGAGAAAAAAAAAGAGAGAAAGAAAGAAAAGAAAAGAAAGAAGAGGAAGGAAGGGAGGGAGGGAGGGAGATCGTCAACCCCTGTCCATTGAGCCTGACTCGTACCTCCCACCTCTACTTTGTGAGGAAGGGACAGGGTGTTATTATGTCTTTATTGTTATTATTATCTTATTGTTATTATGTCTTTATTGGAGGGGACTGGGGCTCAGAGAGGGGAAGCAAGTTCTCCAGCATCACACAGCTACTCGAGGCCAAGCCACCACTAGACCCAGATGTCCTGGGGCCTGGCCCCGTGTGCGTTCCTGAGACTACAGGGTTTTGGTGTGGGACTGCCCTGCCATCTGTTGCTGTACCCTAGGAAGGGGAGGGTGTGGCCCGGCTGGACTCCTCCAAGTTGCTCTGTCCCTGGGTTTTGGAAGGAGAGGGGCCGCTTCATGAAATTGCATCACTTGGTCAGAGGCTCAGGCAAGCCCAGGTTGGATGGAGGTGGCCAGGCTTTTCTGACAGGTGAGGGCAGAGGCGGAAGTAAAGAAGGTGCTCAGAGAAAGGGCCGGATGTGTGCGCATGCGCACACCCAGCTACAAAACGAGGGGCGCCATTCCTCAGGGACCGGGCCGTTAACATGAACCACCCATCTGATGGACTGTGCGGCCCGATCCTGCCTGTGTGGTGACACTCCTGGCCTGGAGTACACAGTGGGCCCGCAGTGGCTGCTTTGGTGTTTGTGGAATGAATGAATGGGCTAGCGGCGCCCACTGATGAGCATCTGCCGAGATGCATGGAGGTGGCAGCTGTGGTCCAGATACCCGATAACGGATAGACACCTGTAGGAAACAGCCTCCTCTCCAATGCCTGGTGGTGGTGAGGGATGGGGGCGTGGCTATTTTGCAGTTGGATGGT
This sequence comes from Papio anubis, assembly GCF_008728515.1. Classification (NCBI taxonomy): domain Eukaryota; kingdom Metazoa; phylum Chordata; class Mammalia; order Primates; family Cercopithecidae; genus Papio; species Papio anubis. The sequence continues at coordinate 135,413,332 of NC_044979.1, read as the reverse complement.
GTGGATACTTACAAGTCACCTAATCCCGATGCTCTGGACTCCTGTCTATAAAATGGGATGGCGTAGGTGTGGGCTAGTGGTGCTTGGTGGATCCCGCCCAGGCCCCAGAAAAGGGGCTGATGACAGCCAGTTGTTATTTTTATTACTAAATCACGGCTCAGCCCAGCCTGGCCTGACAAGCCCAAGTTCCTGGTGGATGTCTGCCTCTTCCATGCCCGCTTGGAAGCCTTCTCAACCTCCCCCCCACTTTTTTTTTTTTTGAGACAGAGTCTCCGCCACTCTGCTGCCCAGGCTGGAGTGCAGTGGCGCGATCTCAGCTCACTGCAACCTCTGCCTTCCGGGTTCCAGCGATTCTCCTGCCTCAGCCTCCCAAGTAGCTGGGATTACAGGTGCACGCTACCACGCCCAGCTAATTTTTATCTTTTCAGTAGAGATGGGGTCTCACTGTGTTGGCCAGGCTGATCTCAAACTCCTGACCTTAAGTGATCTGCCTGCCTCTGAGCCTCCCAGATTTCACTGGTGCCCCACCGTACTCTCCAGCCTCCCACCTTTGCCCAGGCTGACCCTGGCCCCAGTCTCCCCCGCTGAATGGCCACCCAGCCTTCGGGGCAGTGCTGCTGGGCCGATGCCAGCCAGCCATCCATCCATCCTGGATGTGCCCACGCCTGGTCACTCCCCAGATGAGGAACTGATGATCATTGGTCACTGTTTATAAGCTTCAGCTTCTCTTTCCTCATCCAGGAGCTCCGGGGCAAGGAGTGGGCCTGATTCACCCCCGTTCAGGGTCTGGGTCCTAACAGGTGTGGTGAAAATGAGCACTTAGTCAGCGTCCCACAGCATCTAAAAGACGGGAACAAGGGCTGGGGTGTGGGTAGGCCCAAGACTGGGAAAAGGGAAGCCTCTGGAATGGGGACTGGAAGATGAAAAGGCTCTGGAAGATGTGGCATCCAAGTGTTTAAAGCAAGAATGGGGCTGGGCGTGGTGGCTCATGCCTGTAATCCCAGCACTTTGGGAGGCTGAGGCGGGAGGATCCCTTGAGGCCAGGAGTTTGAGACCAGCCTGGCCAACATGGTGAAACCCCATCTCTACTAAAAATACAAAAATTAGCCAGGCGTGCTGGTGTGCACCTGTAATCCCAACTACTCAAGAGGCTGAACCAGGAGAATCATTTGAACCTGGGAGACAGAGGTTGCAGTGAGCCGAGATTGCACCACTGCACTCCAGCCTGGGTGACAGAGTGAGACTCTGTCTCTAAAAAAAAAAAAAAAAGGCGTGGGGAGGGCCAGAGGGCATTTGGGGCAGGGTGGGGCAGGGCAGGGCCGGGCCGGGTGACTGGAATGGGGTGACTATAATGAATGCTTTGGAGTAGGTCTGGGCAGGTGGGGAGGCCAGATGCCAGGGGAGGGAGGGGGCATGGTGATCCTTCCATCTGGGGCTAAGGATGGCAAGGCCTTCGGACAACTTCTAGCCCAGGGTCTCCGTTGACAAATGGAGAAACTGAGGCCCAGGGAGGGACAGTGCCAGTGCTCAGGTTTTACATAGCAGGTGGGCTGTTCCCTAGCTCACTGCAGGGCGTAACCTGCCCTGGAACACCTGTCCTCACCCCTGTTGGCTCAGTGGTTGCAGGGTCATGGGTGGGTAGAGGTCGGGGAGTGAGCTGGCCCAGGTGGGCAGGGCTGGGGGACCCGTGAGCCAGCACCCCAGGATTAGATCACCCACGAGTAATGGGCTTTTTTCCGTCCAGTCTTTCCCCGACAAGAAAAGGCCTGATGTCCTCATCCGTGTTGTTCTGATGTTTATGTCTGGCGAGGGAAGGGTTCTTGGGAGGCAGGATCCCAGGGCCCCCCTGCGCTGCCTGGCCCCAGGGGTTGGCACCGCCCCAGAGCTGGTTTCCTCCCACCATCTCCTGACACCCAGCCCCCACGCTTTTCAGATGCCTGCCTGAGAACAAATAAATACTTCTGCACCATGCACATGAGCTCAGATAAGCGGCCGGGGCTCGGCCAGAACTGGGGCACCAAATGCCCCCAGCTGGGTGCCAAGCCTGCATTTCCCACCCAGCACCCCCTCACCCCCCAATGCATGGAGGGACAGAGGTGTACTGTGAGCAACACGGGACCTGATGTCAGGGGTGGACAGCAGCTCAGCGGGTGATGTCAGCATGAGCAATCGTCCCCATCATCACTGCTGTTAAGTGAGCCAGCACTTAGTATCCCCAGGCCCGGCGCCAGGCCCTGTTCACGCATTCTCACGTGGGGCTCTCACAGAGGCGAGAGCAGTAGAAATACCATCACCCTTTTGCTCAGTGGGGCCAGGAAAGTTTGAACATTGTGTGTGTTTGTGCGTTTAGAGACAGGGTCTTGCTCTGTTACCCAGGCTGGAGTGCAGTGGTGCGATCATAGCTCGCTGTAGCCTAGAACCCTGGGGCTCAAGCGATCCTCCCACCTCGTCCTCCTGAGGAGCTGGGATTACAGGCGTGTGCCACCACACCCAGCTAACTTGTTTTTAGTAGAGATGGGGTTTCACCATGTTGGCCAGGCTGGTCTCAAACTCCTGGGCTCAAGTGATCCACCTGCCTCAGCCTCCCAAAGTGCTGGAATTACAGGCGTGAGCCACCAGCCCCACCATTTTTTTTTTTCTTTTGAGATAGGATCTTGCTCTGTTGTCCAGGCTGGAGTGCCATGGTGTGATCATGGCTCATTACAACCTCTGCCTCCTGGGCCTAAGCAACTCTCCCACCCCAGCCTCTGGAGTAGCTGGGACTACAGGCACATGCTACCACACTAGGCTAAAAAAAAAAAAAAAATTGTAGAGATGGGGTCTCACTATGTTGCCCAGGCTGGCCTCAAACTCCTGGGATTAGAAACCTGGTGGTCATTCCAGGTACCTCCCTTGGGACCCCCGCCTCACCGGCTCCTGGTCCCAAAGCCTGTCCTCCATCCCCTGCTGCTGTGTCTGCTTCAGGCCTGGCTGTCTCTGGCCTGGGCTGTCACAGAGGCTTGGCAACTCCTGGCTTCCCGGTTCCGAGCATGACCCGACAGTTCCTCCACCGTATCTTCCTGGGATCCCCCACACTGCCCGCGTCTAACCCCCGCCCTACGCCCTGCAGCGAGGCTGACCTTCCGAGGTCCTTGGCCTCACCCCAATGGCCACGCTGGTCTCTGCCCACCACTTCCTGCCCTGCCCTGCACACACCAGCCATGCAGAGCTGGGTTCGTTCCCCACCCACCCACCCACTCCCACAGCCTCTGGCCCCGCTGAGGCCTGACCAGGACACGTGGGCGGCCCAGGCTGGCGGTTGAGTTTCCTGGGCAGCCAGTAATTTGGCACTCCTTCAAACAGGTCTTTATTTATTCAGCATTTATTTCTAGGGGAGGTGGGTGCTGCGGCGGGGCAGGGAAGGCGTCTCCCTTGTAGAAGAGCAGGGCCCGGGCACAGTGCCCGTCTCCCCTCCTCACCTGCAAACGCAACTCCCCTGGGAGGCTCCTGGCAGCTCAGGTGTCACCTCCTCCAGGAAGCCCCACCCTGACTGCCTCACCCGCCATCCTGGGCTTCTTCCATACCACTTATTTTTATCTTCACTGAAGCATAATTTACTTCCAGTAAAGTACATGAGTACATGAATCTTTTTTTTTTTATTTAGACAGAGTCCTGCTCTGTCATCCAGGCTGGAGTGGTGTGATCTTGGCTCACAGCAACGCCCCCCTCCTGGGTTCAAACAATTCTCCTGTCTCAGCCTCCTGAGTGGCTTAGAGGCGCCCGCCACCACGCCCGGCTAATTTTTGTATTTTTAGTAGAGACAGGGTTTTGCCATGTTGGCCAGGCTGGTCTCAAACTCCTGACCTCAAGTGATCTGCCTGCCTCGGCCTCCCAAAGTGCTGGGATTACAGGCGTGAGCCATTGCGCCCAGCCCAAGTACATGAATCTTAAGCATCCCACGTGATAAATTTTTCCCTCACTTGTGTACTCATGTAACCATCACTCAGCTCAAATCCTTGCACTGTGTTTTAATCTTTTTTCTCCCCCCCGCCCAGTAGTCTGTTTTTCGGTCATTTTCCCTGCCAGCCTGGGAATCCTTCAAGGGCAGAAGCACCTGCTGTTGGCCCCTGCGCTGTGTGGGACACGGTCTGAGAGAGTATCGGTGCCTGTGTCCCCACCCGTGTGATTGTCCCCATGTGTATGTGTGTGACAGAGGCTGTGGCCGTGGGAACATGTGGATCTGTGAGCCTGGCCAGGGGCCCCAGTGCAGGGGCAGGCGCCCCCTCCTCCACTGGAACAGAGCCTTGTCCAATCCCCCAGCCAAGGGCCTTTGCAGGGAGCAGTGGCCCTGCTGGAGAGTCCCTGCCGGCTGACAGCCCGGAGATTAGTCTCCAAGGCCACGACGCCAGTTGCCATAGGCACGCAGGCCCGCGTCAGGACTGCGATTTCTCATCCTGGTCACGCAGGCAGGCGGCCGCCCCTGCCCGCCTGCCAGGAGCCAGGCCCAGGCTTTAAATAACAAGGGTGGAAACCTGAACCGCAGAGCCGTCTGCCCGGCAGATCCTGGCCTCCCCTCCTGGTAGAGCAGGCATGGGGCGGCCTGGACCCTGCATAGTGCCAGCGGCGGCGGCCGGGGTTGGGGGAGGTCCCTCCATGCCGGCCCCGGGGGACAGGCGAGAAATGGAGAAACCTGAGTTTGGGGGCTCTCTGAGTGCTCCTAGTACCTGATGCACAGCCCGAGCTGAGAGGAGACAGCCCGTTTTCCTAAATCCCGTCCTCCACTTGGAGGAAGGATGCCCTACCTTCCAGAAGCCTAGATGAAGGGCAGATGGGGCTTCGCAGGGCCAGGCCTCAGATCGGCTTCCCCCACCCCTCCAGGGAAGAGGCGGGCAGCTCCCTCACTTCCCCTTGGAAGGCAGCATGAAGCCCTGTGCTTCCTGGAACTGCCCTTTTGCCCGGGCCTGGGGCCTGGGGCCTGGGGCCGACTTTCCTGTCCTGGGGTGGAGCAGCTGTGTTGGATGTTTGGTTTTGCTTTTTGTTTTTCTCGATTTTTTTTATTTAAAAGAAAAATTATTTTAGAAATGAGGTCTTGCTCTGTTGCCCGGGCCGGAGTGCAGTGGCGCAATCCCAGCTCGCTGCATTCTTGAACTCCTGGGCTCAAGCCATCCTCCCACCTCAGCCTTCTGAGTAGCTGTGACGACAGGCGCGTGCCACCACGCCCGGCTCATATTTTAAATTTTTTGGTAGAGATGGGGTCTTGCGATGTTACCCAGGCTGGTCTCAAACTCCTGGCCTCAGGCAATCCTCCCGCCTCTCTGGCTCCCAGAGTGTTGGGATTACAGGAGTGAGCCACCACGCCCAGCCTGGTTTTGCTTTTAAAGGATGAGGTTTCTGTTGTTTCTTTCCAAATGGTAAAAGTAATACTTACCTTAAGTGACTTAGAAAATACAGAAAAGTAGAGGGAAGCAGAGTCAGGCACAGATCCCGCCCTGAGATGCATGATCTGGAGTTGGCATCCCGGGCTGCACTGTGTGTGCCCCTGAGGTCGTCCTGTCCAGTGTTGGAATCAGCCTCTGGTGGGCATCAGGTTGCCAGGACCTTCTCCTTGTTTATATGTGGGTGTGTGTATCCGTGGATGTACCAAGTGAAAGCTTTGGGGAAACATCTTTGCATGTAAATCTTTGCATTTGGGATAATTAACTCAGGATTAATTTACAGAATTATAAGTCCTGGAGTGAAGGGTGGGAACAGAGTTAAAATTAAACTTCCTGAAACACGTCACAGTGTCACCAAATCGCTTCGCTGGGAGGACAGTGTGCACCCAGGGTCCTTCTGTGGGGTGGGCTGGTATTTAGTGTGAAACTCACGGCTGCTGGGCTGCTGGGCTGGGAAGAGCTTGGCCACAGGTGTGGGGTCTTGTCTCCAGTGACATTCCCAGCTGGCTCTTGCAGCCCCTGCCCTGGTGACAGGATGGGGTGAGGGGGCCCGAGGAGGCTGGAGGTGGAGCCCTGCCTCTAGGCGGAACTGTACCGTCCGTACTTGCAGGGCAGGATTAAAAAGGGACAGTTTTGCTGTTTGTTTGTTTGTTTTTCTGTCATCTAACTGGGTGTCCCAATACGTGATGTCTTCTAAAACTTTTTATTTTTAGTTTTAGTTTTATTTTTGACACGAGTCTTCTGTGTCCCAGGCTGGAGTGCAGTGATGCAATCTCGGCCTGCTGCAGCCTCAGCCTCCTGAGATCAAGCGATCGTCCTGTCTTAGCCTCCCGAGTAGCTGGGACGACAGGCATGCGCCACCACACATGGCTAAATTTTAAATTTTTTGTAGAGTCAGAGTCTCTCTATGTTGCCCGGGTTGGTCTCAAACTCCTGGGCTCAAGTGATTCTCCTCCCTCAGTCTCCCAAAGTGCTGGGATTACGGATGTGAGCCACTGTTTCTGGCCTTATGCACACTTTTCGTTGAGAACAAAGTTATTTGTTTTAAGGGAACTGTTCACACACTAAACTACCCAGGTAACCAGCACCCAGATCAAGAAACAGCATTGACAAGCCCCTCTCACCCCCTTCCAGTTAGTACGACTCTCCCTGACCCCACCACAATAACCGCCATTCCGTCTCCTGGCTTCAGAATTTGGCCTCCTTTTGAACCTTACATAAATGGAATTCTGCAGTGTGACCTCAGATTCTTTCATCATCCTTGCGAGATTCTGCCGTGGTGTTGCGTGTCTTTGTGGTTTGCTTGTACGTCTGATGCCTTTTCCAATAGATGGGGCACCCGGGAGGAGTCAGTGGAAACATGTGCCGTGGAAACAGATCAGGTCTTGTGCTGAAATTTGGACACTTCTGAATTACTGCCCATAGTCAAAGAAATACAGTTTATTTCCCTAAAGGATGTTGTGTGGTGTATAGGAAAGAATTTGCAGTCAGCATAGCTGTTAAGCCCACAGGAGAGCATGTTGTGTTATGGTGTGAACTTGAGTTGGGTGTGCAGAGATCTGGGGTTCAGTGTGACCCCTCTGGGCCTTGGTTTCCCTAGATGAACATGCAGGTGGTTAGATGAGGGGACCATCTAGCTCAGTGCTGTGATGTTAAGCATATACTTCGCACTGCTAAGTGGTTGTTTTCCAAAGTGTTTGAAGTTTGCTCTTAAGATCTTACTTAGGCTGGTCACAGTGGCTCCTTCCTGTAATCCCAGCACTTTGGGATACTGAGGCAGGATTGCTTGAGCCTAAGAATTTGAGCCAGCCTGGGCAACATAGCAAGGCCCCATCTCTACAAAAAAAAATAAATATTTTTTAATTAGCTGGGCATGGTGGCATGTGTCTGCAGTCCCAGCTACTTGCGAGGCCGAGGGAGAGGATTGCTTGAGCCCAGGAATTTGAGGCTGCAATGAGCTGATTGCACCACTGCACTCCAGGCTGGGTGGCAGAGCAAGACTGTCTCTACAAAAAAATTTTTAAAAGCCAGGCATGGCGGCATGCACCTGTAGCCCTGGCTACTTGGGAGGCTGAGGCAGGCGGATGGCTGGAGTCCAGGAATTTGAGGCTGCAGTGAGCCGTGATCGCGCCACTGCATTCCAGCCTGGGTGACAGAGCGAGACTCCATCTCTACAAAACATTTTTTAAAAAATTAGCAGGGAGCTACTCGGGAGGCTGAAGCCGGCAGATGGCTGGAGTCCAGGAGTCTGAGGGTGCAGTGAGCCATAATCACGCCATTGCATTCCAGCCTGGGTGGCAGAGCAAGACTCTGTCTCTTAAAAAAAAAAAAAAAAAATCTTATTTACCAACTTGGCTCATTTCTAAGTGGAGCAAAAATGCACCGTCTCACTTTTGCTCTGCCTGAATTACCCCCAGGCCAGGTTTCCTGGTGTCAGGAAGGAGCCGTGTAGATAGAGCCAGGGTCTCCTGGGGGCAAAGACCCTCTGAGAGGCCTTGATAAGTGGGCACCTTCCACTGAACGGCCCCCAGGGATGGAGACCCAGTGCCCACACAACAGCTTGTTCTTCCATTCTGGGACAGTTCTTCCAATTAGGAATGTTCCCTTGTGTTGGCTGAAAGCCTGTGTCCCTAAACTCTCTACCAGCGTAATGGCAAGGAACCTGGGCTTGGGTCTTCGGGAACCAAAGCCATGGAGTCAAGGATTTGGAGAGATGGTATATGCCTCACCAGGCCTCACATGATGGTCTTTTTTTTATTTTTGAGACAGGGTCTCACTCTGTCACCCAGGCTGGAGTACAGTAGTGTGACCTCAGCTCACTGCAACCTCCACCTCCCAGGCTCAAGTGATCCTCCTGCCTCTCAGCCTCCCAAAGTACTGAGATTACAGGCATGAGCCACCATACCCAGCCATCCTTCAATTTATTTATTTATTTATTTATTTTGAGATGGAGTTTCACTCTTTCACCCACCCAGGCTGGAGCGGAGTGGTGCGATCTTGGCTCACTACAACCTGCACCCCCTCCGGGTTCAAGCAGCTCTCCTGCCTCAGCCTCCCGAGTAGCTGTGATTACAGGCACCTGCCGCCATGCCCGGCTCATTTTTGTATTTTTAGTAGAGACGAGATTTCACCATGCTGGCCAGGCTGGTCTCAAACTCCTGACCTCAGGTGATCCGCCCGCCTCAGCCTCCCAAATGTTAGGATTACAGTCGTGAGCCACCGCGCCCAGCCTGTCTTTCCTTTTTGAGGCTCAGTAATATTCCATTATATGGATAGATTTTGTTTTGTTTATCTATTCATCATCGGACGCTTGGGCAGTTTCTGTCTTTTGGCTATAGTGAATACTGATCCTGTGAACATGCTGTACAGATGTGTCTTTGAGACTGTTACCGTTTTATTAACAACATTGCTGTAATGAGGGATCTCAAATCTGGAGTGGATCTGATAAATCGCCTCTTTCAACCCCTTATCCAGTGCTTGAGTCCGTCCTTCCAGAATCCCACGGAGACTTCTTCTGGCCTCAGATGCGTGGGTGGGAGGCATGCCGCCTCCGGACACCTCTGACCAAGGGCCCAGAGCTGGGTGGCTTAGGGTGCAGGAAAGACGCTTGTGAGTGGGACCATGGCAGAGGGATGTGCATCACGGCATCCTCTAACTACAGATGCCCCCAAGGGAGGCAGCGGTCGGGCTGCTGCGGGAGAAACCTGGATTGGAAGCTTGGACACACTTTCCACAATGGCCAGGATTGATGGACAGTGGAATTCATCAGAGGAGTCTTGGAGACTGGGGCCTTTAAAAATAGATGCAGCTGGGAGCAGTGGCTCACACCTATAATCCCAACACTTTGAGAGGCCGAGGCTGGTGGATCACTTGAGAGCAGGAGTTTGGGACCAGCCTGGGCGACATAGCAAGACTCCGTCTCTACTAAAAATTTTTTTAAAAATCAGCCGGGTGTGGTGGCGCACTCATGTAGTCCAACCTGGGTGACAGAGTGAGACCCTGTCTTTAAAAAAAAAAAAAAGAAGAAGAAGAAGAAAGAAAAGAAAATACATCCCATGGAATCAGTTTCTTTCTTTCTTTTTTGGAGATGGAATCTTGCCCTGTCGCCCAGGCTAGAGTGCAGTGGCATGATCTTGGCTCACTGCAACTTCCACCTCCCAGGGTCAAGCAGTTCTCCTGCCTCAGCCTCCTAAGTAGCTAGGATTATAGGTGCCCAACACCACGCCCAGCTAGTTTTTGTATTTTTTTGTTTTGTTTTGTTTTGTTTGTTTTTTTTTGAGACGGAGTCTCACTCTGCCGCCCAGGCTGGAGTGCAGTGGCCGGATCTCAGCTCACTGCAAGCTCCGCCTCCCAGGTTCATGCCATTCTCCTGCCTCAGCCTCCCGAGTAGCTGGGACTACAGGCGCCCGCCACCTCGCCTGGCTAGTTTTTTTTTTTTTGTATTTTTTAGTAGAGACAGGGTTTCACCATGTCAGCCAGGATGGTCTCGATCTCCTGACCTCGTGATCTGCCCGTCTCGGCCTCCCAAAGTGCTGGGATTACAGGCTTGAGCCACCGCGCCCGGCCAGTTTTTGTATTTTTAGTAGAGATGTGGTTTCACCATGTTGGCCAGGCTGGTCTCGAACTCCTGACCTCAAGTGATCCGCCCCTGCCACCGTGGATTCTATTTCTGTTAGGAATGTGTTTGTTGCAAGTAACCTGAGAAACAGAGGCTGAGGAGGGAGGGGTATCTTGTGTAACAGGAGGCGTGGGTGGGTGGTCTAGCCGCAGGCAGCTGCTCGGGCACATCAGAGGGGCCCATACCATTTATCTCTCTCCTCTGGCTGAGGGCTTTGGGCATCCTGGCCTACAGGGAATGTGAACCACCAGGCAGGGCGCAGGGTGTAAGGGATTGGGCCCCCATTACCTGCTTCCGGGGAAACTCTGCTCTTTTGTTTGGGAATGCCTCACTGGTCAGATTGTGTCTTGTGGTCATCTCTGGCTGTGGGAGAGTATAGGAACGGGAGGATTTTGTGTTGTGGCCTCCACAGAAGAGGAGAGCAGGGGAAAAGTTGGTTATATGGGGATTGAGGTACCAGCCACACAGCATCTGTCTGCCTCACAATCCCAGCACGTTCAGCTGGGCATGGTGGCTCACACCTGTAGTTCCAGCTACTCAGGAAGGTGAGGCAAGAGGATTACTCGAGCCTAGGAGTTCAGGACCAGCCTGAGCAACATAGCGAGACCATTGTCTCTACAAAAAAAAAAAAAAAAAGAAAAAAATCAGCCAGGCGTGGTTGTGTGCACCTGTAGTCCCAGCTATTCAGGAGATTGAGGGTGGTGTGGGGAAGATCCCTTGAGCCCAGGAGTTCGAAACCAGCCTGGACAACATAGCAAGACCCTGTCTCTAAAAACAAAGAAATGAGATGCATTAGACAAAAGTTATCGAAAGTTAGACTCAGTGATGTAGATGAGAGAGTTACAAGATAACTTTTCTTTTCTTTTCTTTTCTTTTTTTTTTTTGTGATAGAGTCTGGCTCTGTCACCGAGGCGGGAATGCAGTGGCGCGATCTCGGCTCGCTGCAACCTCCGCCTCCCGGGTTTACAAGACTCTCCCTGCCTCAGCCTCCCGAGTAGCTAGGATTACAGGCACCCAATGCCATGCAGGGCTAATTTTTGTATTTTTAGTAGAGATGAGGTTTTGCCATGTTGACCAGGCTGATCTTGAACTCCGGACCTCAGGTGATCTGCCCGCCTCGGCCTCCCAAAGTGCTGGGATTACAGGTGTGAGCCACTGCACCTGGCTGAGATAACTTTTCTCTTTGTCTCTATTCCCTTTCTGAATATGAAAGCTTTCCAGTTCTTGATATTGTAAGAAATACTAAGTCACCCAAAGTGTATGCAGTCTCTTTTTTTTTTTTTGCGGTCTCCTATCTAAGAATTAACCAGACCTGACTCTGCTTAGCTTCTGAGATCAGATGAGATCAGGCGCTTTCAGGGTGGGGAGGCCGTAGACTGTTTTTGCAATCTCTAGGAATTTTTTTTTAAGGCCAGAGAAAGATAAATTATCCACATTACTTAAACAATTTTTAAAAATACACAAGAAAGCCTAGCTTATTTAAAGCCCAAAAAACTGTAATTCCATTGGTAGCAAAGATGTTAAACATTTAAAATGTGATTAAATCTAAAATTGGTGACTTCTGAATAAACTGTAGTTTTGAATTTGATATAGCAAATCTGTGGCAGTGTTGAACAAAACAACTTATACATAATGCATTTTTATATTTTAAACTAACAAAGATGCTTCAGAAATATCGAGGACATTTTTTAAAGAATTATTTATATTTTAATCTTTTCAAGTTTTCCATTTTGTTTCCATCACTTCCATTTTTTTCGGAATATTGTGCCTCCTCAAACATCACAGTAAGAGAGTGGTGGGACTAGAGATGGAGCCCTCAGCATAAAAAATAAAATTTAGCCAGGTGCAATGGCTCACACCCGTAATCCAGCACTTTGGGAGCCCAAGGTGAGAAGATCGCTTGAGGCCAGGAGTTCGAGATCAGCCTGGGCAACATGTGAGACCCTATCTCTAAAAAGTAAAAATAAAAACTTAGCTGGGTGTGGCGACGCATGCTCTGGTCCCAGCTACTCAGGAGGCTGAGGCAGGAGGATGGCTTGAGCCCAGGAGTTGGAAGCCACAGCGAGCTATGATCATACCACTGCACTCTAGCCTAGAGACAGAGCAAGACCCTGTCTCAGGATAAGGAATTGTAGCACGCTCAGAATCCTAGAATCTTGCTCTGGGTATCAAAATTGGATGTAGGCTCTTTAGCTGCAGTTGAAAAGGGAATTATAAAATAGACCTGGAGTCAAAAACAAATGGGTGACTTTACAACTGGTAAAGACTGACTTAAGTAGGATGCTTTTAGCTGCAAATGAAAGAAACCTCTGGCTGGGCATGGTGGCTCACACCTATAATCCCAGCACTTTGGGAGGCCAAGGCAAAAGGATTGCTTGAGACCAGGAGTTCAAAACCAGCCTGGGCAACATAGACCCTGTCTCTAACAAGATTTTTTAAGTGAGCCAGGTGTGGTGGCAGGCGCCTGTAGTCCTAGCTACTTGGGAGGCTGAGGCTGGAGGATTGCTTGAGTCCGGGAGCGATCGAGATCGAGGCTGCAGTTAGCTATGATTGCATCACTGCACTGCAGCCTGGGTGACAGAAAAAAAAAGAGAGAGAGAGAAGAAAAGAAGCTGTAGTCCTTGGGCGGGGGGCGGGGAGAAAGAAGAAGAAGGAAAGAAACCTTTACTAAGAGTGCCTTAAGAAATACGGACTTTTGCCTGGGTGCGGTGGCTCATGCCTGTAATCCCAGCACTTTGGGAGGCCGAGGAGGTGGATCACCTGAGGTCAGGCATTCGAGACCAGCCTGGCCAACATAACAAAACCCCGTCTCTACTCAAAATACAAAAATTAGCCGGGTGTGGTGGTGGGAGCCTGTAATCCCAGCTACTCAGGAGGCTGAGGCAGGAGAATCACTTGAACCCAGGACGTGGAGGTGGCAGTGAGCCAAGACCGTGCCATTGCACTCCAGCCTGGGCAACAGAGCAAGACTCTATCTCAAAAAAAAAAAAAAAAAAGGACTTTTACTGTCTCACCCAAAGCTTAGAGATGGCAGATCTGGGGGTCATACAGGACCAAGTTCTTCCATGAGTTCACGCTGCGGTCCTCAGATACTCTCACCTCCCAGGCTGATTCTTTTCATGTGTCTAGTTGGCTGTCGTGGTCAGGGGTATCACATGCAGGAGAAGGAGGACATCTCTGGTTTCAGTCCCCACCCCCCGCTTTTTTTTTTGAGACGAAGTCTCGCTCTGTTGCCCAGGCTGGAGTGCAGTGGTGTGATCTTGGCTCCCTGCAACCTCCACTTCCTGGGTTCAAGCGATTCTCCTGCCTCAGCCTCCCAACTAGCTGGGATTACAGGTGCACGCCACCACACCTGGCTAATTTTTGTATTTTTAATAGAGACGGGGTTTCGCCATGTTGGCCAGGCTGGTCTCAAACTCCTGACCTCAGGTGATCTGCCCACCTTGGCCTCCCAAAGTGCTGGGATTACAGGTGTGAGCAACCGTGCCCGGCCTGGTTTCAGTTCCTTTCTAAGGGCAAGGACAGCTCTCCTAGAAGTCCCTCATGTCTCAGTGGCCAGAATTGAGTTCTGGCCTTTCCTTACACCTGTCCCAGCTAGGGGAAAAGGAGCACCTTGCTCTCAACCTTGGAAATCACCACATTATCTCCAGGGATTGGGAGGGCCCAGCTGCCCCAAGCACCGGTTGCTGGGGCAACCCAACAAAGATTGTCCCGTCTTTAGATACCAGGACACAACGGGGGGATTCTGTTAGCAGGGAGTGGGGCAGAGGACTTGGAGGACAGCCTTTGGGGTCAGATCCAGGACTAGAACTCAGATTTTTTTTTTTTTTTTTGACAGGGTCTAGCTGTGTACCCTAGGTTGGACTACAATCATAGCTCATTGCAGCCTTGACCTCCTGGGCTCAAGCTATCCTCCTGCCTCAGCATCCCGAGTAGCTGAGACAACAGGCATGCACCACCACACCTGGCTCACTTTTTCGGTTTTTGGTAGAGATGGGGGTCTCACTGTGTTGCCCAGGCTGATCTTGAACTCCTGGGCTTGATCCTCCTGCCTCAGCCTCCCGAAGCACTGGGATTACAGGCATGAGCCACCGTGCCCAGTGAGACCCCGGGTGTCTTAACCATGACCCCAGACTGCCTTCTACTGCACCACGGCTGGGTATAAGACCCCCTCCCGCTGCCCAGCCCAGAGCCTGGCCTGAGCAGATACGAATGGAAGGCCAGGGCTGTGACTGGCAATGTTCTCCCCAGCTACAGTGACAGTGGGGAGGGGCAGGAATCCAGGACCCCCAGGCCACTCTATCCCCACTGGGGAGCCTTTGGGACTGGAGAGGGAGTATTCAGTGGGAGGCTGAGGCTGCTGGGGAGAAAGGATACCCCCCCTTTCCAGAAGGGGAGAAATTTCTTTTTTGTTTGTTCTCTTAAGCTTCTTTTTCAAGAAACAAGCATATGGCAGCGGATGGTGCGGGGGCCGTGTTTGGGTGGGGTGTGTGCCTGCCTTTGCCTTTTACGTGGTTGGGTGTATTTTTTTTTTCTCCATCAGCTCCAACGCCCCAGCTGGTCCACAGGGCAGTGAGACTTGAATCACAGAGGCACTTCCCTGGTGTCCAGAAAAATCCGGCTCTTTCTAGTGGCGCTTCCAAGGGGGAAGAGATTGGAGAGCTCTCCAGCAAACCCAGGCCTGAGCTTTGCAGAGGTCTGAGTGTCCAAGGTGCTGAGGGTGTGGACTGTCTTTGTGAGGTGGGGTACAGCCAGTGAAGGAGCCGGTGTTAATTTCCTGAAGCTGCTGTAACACGAGCCACAGACTTGGTGCCTTGAAAAAACAGAAATTTCAGGCCAGGCGCAATGGCTCATGCCTGTAATTCCAGCACTTTGAAAGGCTAAGGTGGGCAGATCACGAGGTCAGGAGTTCAAGACCATTCTGGCCAACATGGTGAAACCCTATCTCTACTAAAAATACAAAAATTAGATGGGCGTGGTGGTAGGCACCTGTAATCCCAGCTACTCAGGAGGCTGAGACAGGAGAATCGTTTGAACTCTGGAGGTGGAGGTTGCAGTGAGCTGAGATCCCACCACTGCACTCCAGCCTGGGCGACACAGGGAGGAAAAAGAAATTCTTTCTTTTTTTTTTTTTTACTTTTAGGTTCTTGGGTACAAGGGCAGGTTCGTGACATAGGTAAACTTGTGTCATGAGGGTTTGTTGGACAGATTCTTTTTTCACCCAGGTATGAAGCCCAGTACCCAATAGTTATTTCTTCTGATCCTCTCCCTCCCCCCACCCTCCATCTTCTGAAAGGCCCGGGTGTGTGTTGCCCTCTCTCTGTGTCCATGTGTTCTCATTGTTCAGCTCCCACTTATAAGTGAGAACATGCAGTAGTATTTGGTTTTCTGTTCTTGTGTTAGTTTGCTAAGTATAATGGCCTCCAGCTCCATCCGTGTCCCGGCAAAGAACATGATCTCATTCTTTTTTGTGGCTGCGTAGTATACCATGGTGTATATATACTACATTTTCTTTATCTAGTGTATCATCGATGGACATTTAGATTGGTTCCATGTTTTGCTATTGTGAATAGTGCTGCAATAAACATACGTGTGCATGTGTCTTTATTGTAGAATAATTTCTATTCCTTTGGGTATATACTCAGTAAGGGTGCCAGGTCGAACAGTATTTCTATCTTTAGGTTTCTGAGGAATCACCACACTGTCTTCCACAATGGCTGAACTAATTTACAATCCCAACAGTGTATAAGTGTTCTTTGTTCTCCACAACCTCACCAGCCTCTGTTTTTGTTGTTGTTGTTGTTTGTTTTTGTTTTGAGACGGAGTCTCACTCTGTCGTCCAGACTGTAGTGCAGTGGTGTGATCTCAGCTCACTGCAACCTCCACTTCCTGGGTTCAAGTAATTCTCCTGTCTCAGCCTCCCAAGTAGCTGGGATTGCAGGCGTGCACCACCATGCCCAGCTAATTTTTTTATTTTTGTTTTATTTTATTTTATTTTTTTGGGACAGAGTCTCACTCTGTCGCCCAGGCTGGAGTGCAGTGGCGCGATCTTGGCTCACTGCAAGCTCCGCCTCCCGGGTTCACGCCATTCTCCTGCCTCAGCCTCCCGAGTAGCTGGGACTACAGGTGCCTGCCACCACGCCCGGCTAATTTTTTGTATTTTTAGTACAGTCTGGGTTTCACCATGTTAGCCAGGATGGTCTTGATCTCCTGACCTTGTGATCCGCCTGCCTTGGCCTCCCCCAAAGTGCTGGGATTATAGGTGTGAGCCACCACGCCTGGCCCAGCATCTATTATTTTTTGACTTTAATAATAGCCATTCTGACTGGTGTGAGATGGTATCTCATTGTGGTTGTGATTTGCATTTCACTCATGATCAGTGATGTTGAGTCTTTTTTCATGAGATTGTTGGCTACATGTACATCTCCTTTTGAAAAGTGTCTGTTCATGTACTTTGCCCATGTTTTTATGAGAACAACAAAAATTTCTATTCTCACAGTTCTGGAGGCCAAAGGTCCAAAATCATTACCACTGGGCCAAAATCAAGGTGCCGACAATGCCATGCTCCCTCCAGAGGCTCTCGGGGGAAATCTGTTCCTGGCCTCTTCTCGCTCCTGGGGGTTGCCAGCACTCCTGGGCTTGTGGCCACATCACTCCAGTCTTCAAGGCCAGCATCTTCCAATCTCTCTCTACTTTGTCTTCACTTGGACTTCTCTTCTATATGGATGTCCAGTCTTCCTCTACCCTATTTTCAAAAAATTTTTGTAGAGCTGGGGTCTTGCTGTGTTGCCCAGGCTAGTCTCAAACTCTTAGCCTCAAGTGATCCTCCTGACTCGAAGTGATCCTCCTGCCTTGGCCTCCTAAAGCACTGGGATTACAGGAATGAGTCACTGTGCCTGGCATGACCTCTTCTTCTCTTTTGTTTTTTTGAGATAGGGATCTCACTGTGTTGCTCAGGCTGGAGGGCAGTGATGTGATCTCAGCTCACAGCATCCTTGACCTCCTGGGCTCAGGTGATCCTCCCATCTCAGCCTCCCGAGTAATTGGGACTACAGGCATGCGCCACCACACCCAGCTAATTTTTTTTTATTTTTTGTAGAGATGGAGTCTCACTATGTTTCCCAGGCCAGTCTCAAACTCCTGGGCTCAAGCGATCCTCCCACTTCGGCCTCCCAAAGTGCTGGGCTTACAGGTATGAGCCACCACGCCCGGCCATGACCTCTTCTTATAAGGATGCATGTGATGGTATTTAGAGCCTACCCGGCTAAGCCAGAATAATCCCTTATCTCAAGATCCTTAATCACATCCGCAAAGTGATTTTGCCATATAAGGTAACACTTACAGGTTCCGGGATTAGGACGTGGCTGTCTTTTGGGGGTCATTTTTTGACCCTATCTCGGGTCTCTAAGGGCAAACTCCAACAGCCATTCTAGTAGACCGGTTCTCCTGTGATAGATGCTGGCCAGGTAAAGGAGACAAATGGAAGATCCCAGCTGACCCACCTCGGCTCTGTCCCCTATGAGGGGACCTTATTCTCATTTATGTGGACTCCCTAAGCCATATATCTAGGCTGGAGTGCAGTGGCCTGATCTTGGCTCACTGCAGCCTTGACCTCGTGGGCTCAGGGGATCCTCCCATCTCAGCCTCTGGAGCAGCTGGGACTACAGGCATGCGCCACCACACCCAGCTAATTTTTTTTTTATTTTTTGTAGAGATGGGGTCTTGCCATATTACCCAGGCTGGTCTTGAACTCCTGAGCTCAAGCCGTGTCCACTTTCCCAAACAGCCGCCCCACCTTGAGGGGTACAGCAGCGTCAGCCTGGTGTGCCCTCAGGGTGTATCCGTTATTGATCTTGGACTGCATAAACCAATAGCCCAACATTAGCAGTGTCAACGGTCATTTCTTCTTTTACTCTTCACAGTTTGAGAGTTGTCTGAGCTCAGCCAGATGGGTCTCACTCAATCTCTCCTACAATTACAATCAAAAGGTTGCCGGCAAGATTTGGAGGCTGCAGTGAGCTATGATCGCACCACTGCACTCCAGCCTGGGCAACAGAGTGAGATCCCGTCTCTAAATAAAAAGTTAGCAGGGCTTGAGGTCATTTTGAAGATGTTTCACTTGCTGGCTCGGGGCCTGAGCCGAGGAACAGCCGGGGCCCCTCCGACTTCCCTGATGCCCCTTGGCCCCTCCAGCACCGTGGCATCACGATACCCAGGCTTCCCACGTGTTGGCTCAGAGTCCAGGGGCAAGGGTCTGAGAGTGAGTGAGCGGCTGGGGGAAGTCTAGCACCTTTGGGTACCTGACTGCAGAGGTCACGTGTTGGAGCTGCCCACACATTCTCTTCGTTCAAAGTGGGTCCTTATTCAAATCATGTTCAAAAGAAGAGAATTAGATGACACCACTTGTTGGGAGAAGTATTAAAGAACTGATTTTTTTTTTTTTTTTTTCACTTTGGGAAGCTGAGGTGGGAAGATCCCTTGAGCCCGGGAGTTCGAGACCAGCCTGGGCAACATAGGGAAACTCCCATTTCTATTAAAGAAACAAACAAACAAACAAAAATAACTTATTTATTTTTTAGAGACTGGGTCTTGCTCTGTCACTCAGGCTGGAGTGCAGTGGTGTGATCACATCTCACTGTAGCCTCCACTTCCTGGGCTCAAGTGGTCCTCTTGCCTCAGCCTCCCCAGTAGCTGGGACTACAGGTATGCACCACCATGCCTATCTAACTTTAAAAAATTTTTTATATAGAGATAGGAGTCTCACCATGTTGCCCAGTTTGGTCTCGAACTCCTGATCTCAAGCAGTCCACCTGCCTCAGCCTCCCAAAGTGCTGGATTACAGGCATGAGCCACCGCACCTGGCCTAAGAATGTATTGTCAGATGTAAAACCACTGCAGGAGGAGGGACCAGAGAAGAGGGCCCTGGGGCCCCAGAAGTAGGGTGCATCTGCCAGCTGGATTCCAGGGGTCTGAGTAGCCAGGTGCCTGGGGTGGGAGAGTGGGTGTAGGCTCCAGGTGGGCATGTCCTCTTCGGGAAGAGTGGGAAGGGCCCTCCAGAGCCCAGGCCCAGGCTCCTGGCTGAGGCTAGGACAGTCTCAGAGCATTTCCCCCTGGACAACCCCAGAATCCGACCGCAATCTGTGCCAACAGCACTTTGGCGTTCTGCTCCACTGCCTGCCCGCCCCACCACAGACGCCGCACCCCATCGGGCTCACTCGTACCTTAGTGCCTTTGCCCGAGCTGTCCCCTCTGTCTGGACTGCCCCATCCCTCGCCACCCACCTTCTCCATGTCTCCTGATTCTTCCAAACCTGCATCAATGGCTCCTCTCTTCGGAGGCCTTTCCAGGCCTTGTTAAGTGTAGCAGGCCCTGGGCACACACAGATGAAAGCAGTCAGCCCTGTTCTCCAGGAGTGGTGCATGGGGGCTCTGACGCCTCCACACCCCGGAGGCGGAGGGAAGGAGGAGCTGAGGGAGCCCAACCGAGGGGCACAGCGGGAGGTGTTGACGAACCCACTACAGCTAAGAGGGAGCCAGCAGCGGGGAACGGCATTTCTTAAAAAGGGCACAGCAGGTGCAAAGGCCTGAGTGACAGTGTAAGGCCCACCCAGGGGCCTGCAGGCTGGAGTGTGGGGCTCTGGAGGGAAGACGGGCTCAGCTTCCTCAGTGGTGTGACTCCTGATGGGACACTGAGCCTCTTGAGGGTGCGGTCATGCCCTGCCCATCTCTGTGTCCCAGCACGAGTGGGGCTGGGGCCAGCCACCTTCTCCGTGAAGGTTTTCACTGCATTCAGACTGTGCTAGAACTGACCCCAGGAGGACTTGGACTAGCATGTGTGTGTGAATGAGTATGTGAGTGTGCATGCAAGTGTGTGTGTGTGGACATGCATGTGAGTTTGCATGCATGTGTGTGCATGTGTGTATTGTGTGCACATGGGTGTGTATCCATGTGAGTGTGGGTATGCATATGTATGTGTGTGGGTGTGTGTATGCATGCATGTATGCATGTGGGTGTCAATGCGCGTGTGCATATGTGTGTATGCATGTGAGTGGCTGTGTGGGTGTGTGTGGGTAATGTGGGTGTCTATAATGTGTATGCATGTGAGAATTAATGGGTAGCATGTATGTAAGTGTCACATGTGTGTGTGTGCACATGTGGGTGTCACATGCGTAATGCATGTGAAGGTGTCAATGTAATGATACATATATTAATGTAAATTAATGTCACATATGTGGAATACATATATGTGTGGGGGTAATGCGTGTGTATTACATGTATGTGTGGATGGGTGTGGGTGTGCATGTATGTGGGTAGGGGTATTACATGTGTGTGGAGTGTGTTACATGTGCATATAGAGCGTTACGTAATGTCTGCATGTATATGTGGGTATGTGTGTGTGGGTGTGCATGCATATGTGTGTGGGTGTGCATGCATGATATGTGTGCGTGTGGGTGTGCGTGTGTATGTATGTGTGCGTGTGGGTATGCATGTGCTGTGGGTGTGCGTGTGTGTGTGCATGTATGTGTGGGGGTGTGTGCGTGTGGGGTGTGTTTGTGCATGTGTGGGTGTGCATGCATATGTGTGCGTGTAGGTGTGCGTGTGTATGTGTGCGAGTGGGTGTGTGCATGTATGTGTGGGTGTTCATGTGTTGTGGGTGTGCATGTATGTGTGTGGCTGTGTGCGTGTGGGTGTGTGTGCGTGTGGGTGTGTGTGCGTGCGTGGAAGTGTCTTGGCGTGTGTGTGGGTGTGCATGCATGTGTGTGTGGAGTTGCTAGTGCTCACACTCACCTGGGGCAGAGATGTGCTTGTTAGGTACCCCCTTCCTCTCTCCACCCCATTCTAGCAAAGGTCACTGAGTGTCCTCTCTAGTCTTAGGAATGACACTCCACACTGGACAATGAGAGCAACCAAATACTTCCTGTCTTTCCCCCGCCCCCAATTTTGAAAAATTGTATTAAGACCGGGCATGGTATCTTATGCCTATAATCCCAGCATGCTGGGAGGCTGAGGTGGGAGGATTGTTTGAGGCCAGGCGTTCAAGACCAGCCTGGACAACACAGCAAGACCCCATCTCTACAAAAAAATTTAAAATTAGCCCATCATGGTGGTGCACACCTGTAGTCCCAGCTGCTCGGAAGGCTGAGGTGGGAAGATTTCTTGAACCCAGGAATTTGAGGCTGCAGTGAGCTATGATCACACCAGTGCAATCCAGCCTGGGCAACAGAGTGAGACTCTTTCTCAATAAAATAAAATATAAAAACAGAACTACTATACAATCCAGCAGTTCCACCTCTGGATATATACCCCAAATAATTGAAAACAGGGTTGCCAAGTGATTTGCATACTCATGTTAATAGCAACATTATTTGCAAGAGTTTAAACATGGAGTGCAGCTGTACAGTCATAGCTTACTGCAGCCCCGACCTCCCCAGGCTCAAGCCATCCTCCCACCTCAGCTTGCTAAGTAGCTGGGACTACAGGTGTGCACCACCACACCCAGCTAATTTTTGTATTTTCTGTAGAGATGGGATCTCGCCATGTTGCTCAGGCTGCTCTCGAACTCCTGAGCTCAAGCAATCCTCCTGCCTCAGCCTCCCAAAGTGCTGGGATTACAGGCATGAGCCACTGGACCTGGTTGGTAGTCCTATTTTTAATTTTTTGAGGAACCACCATGCTGTTTTCCACAGTGCCTGTACCATTTTGCATCCCTGCCAGCAGCGCACAGCATTCCAATTTCCCCACATTCTCACCAGCTCTTGTTTTTGTCCTGTGTTTTTTTTGTTTTTGTTTTTGTTTTTTGAAACAGAGTTTCGCTTTTGTTGCCCAGGCTGGAGTGCAATGGCGTGATCTCAGCTCACTGCAACCTCCACCTCCTGGGTTCAAGCAATTCTCCTACCTCAGCCTCCCTAGTAGCTGGGATTACAGGTGCCCGCCACCACGCCTGGCTAATTTTTTGTATTTTTAGTAGAGACGGGGTTTTGCCATGTTGGTCAGGCTGGTCTCGAACTCCTGACCTCAGATGATCCACCCTCCTCGGCCTCCCAAAGTGCTGGGATTATAGGCGTGAGCCACCGCGCCTGGCCTTCCTGTGTTTTTATAGTAGGTATCCTGGTGGGTGTGAGGTGGAGTTTAGATTTGCATTTTGCTAATCTTTAGTGATGTTGGGCATCTTTTCATCTGCTTTCTGGCCATTTGTATATCTTCTTAGGGGAGAGGTCTACTCAAGTCATTTGCCTATTTTTTAATTGGATTATTACTATTATTATTAATGGAGATGAGGTCTCACTGTGTTGCCCACGTCTCGAGCTCCTGGCCTCAAGTGATCCTCCACCTTGGCCTCCCAAACTGCTAGGATTACAGGCGTGAACCACTGCACCTAGTCTTAGTGGTTGAGTATTAGGAGGTGTCTGCATATCCTGGATATTAATCCCTTACCAATATACTATTTACAAATATTTTCGCCCATTCTGTGGTTTGCCTTTTTATTCTGTTGATTCTGTCCAAAACTTCTCTTTACTCACAGAACAAAGGTTGTCTCTCTCTAAGCCAAGCTTCTTCCCTTTGCTTCTCTCCATGGAAACAACAGTATATTATCCTTCCACTCCTGTACCCAGAGAACTCCTGTTCACTCTTCAAAACCCACCTCAACAGTCATCAACTCAGGGAAGCCTTGTTTCAGGCCCCTCCTCCCCCAAAACTAAGTAAATAAAACAATTAAATAAAACATAGGTAACCCCTTTCCCCAGTGTCAAGCTCTGTGCCTGGGCGAGCTTCTCCGCTTGTCCTTCTTTCATGGTCCTGTAATTCTTCTTATTATTATTTTTAATAAGATGGAATCTCACTCTTTCATGCAGGCTGGAGTGCAGTGGCAAGATCTCAGCTCACTGCAGCCTCCAACTCTCAGGTTCTAGCAATTCTTCTGCCTCAGCCTCCCTAGTAGCTGGGACTATAGGCGTGCACCACCACCTCCAGCTAATTTCTTGTATTTTTAGTAGAGATGGGGTTTCATCATGTTGGCCAGGCTGGTCTCAAACTCCTGACCTCAAGTGATCCTCCCACCTCGGCCTCCCAAAGTGCTTGGATTACAGGCTTGAGCCACCTGCCCAGACTGGTCCTGTAATTCTTTCTGGGCACACTGGCCCTGTGAGCTGGAGGAGGGCAGGCGGGGCCTGGCACAGAGCAGCCTCCTGGTAGGTGTTGAGTGAATGAGTGGGGGTGGGGAGGGGAGGCCAGGGAAGGCACCCAGGCTGTGTTCCTCCCACTCCCAGCCTTGCCATGACCTACCAGGCCTCCAGCTCCTGCTGAGTTCTTGCAGAGTGGCCCCTCCCCACTTACAGCTCACTGCCTTGGACTAGGTCCCAGCTGATGGCCCGGCGGAGGTGTCCTCTCTGTTCTTACCCAGTATGACCTAGGTGGGAGCCAATAAGCACAGGGAATGATTATTGCCCTGAGGGTTCAAAAGTGTGCGAGGAAGGAAGGGAGGGAGGGAAGGAAAGAAGGAAGGGGGAGAAGGGAGAGAGGGAGGGAGAGGAGGGAAGGAAGGAAGGGAGCAATGAATAAATGCACACATCAAGGAATGAATGAATGCACACAAAGGAATGAATGCACACAGTAAGGAATGAATGAATGAATGCATACAAAGGAATGCATGCACACACCAAGGATTGAATGAATGCATACGTGAATGAATGCGTGCACACAAAGGAATGAATGGATACACCAAGAAATGAATGCACACACCAAGGAATGAATGAATGCACACAAAGGAATGAATGTACATACCAAGGAATGAATGAATGAGTGCACACACCAAGGAATGAATGAATGAATGCACACAAAGGAATTAAAGAATGCACACGAAAGAATGCATGCACACACCAAGGAATGAGTGAATGAATGCTCACAAAGAAATGAATGAGTGAATGTACACACCAAAGAATTAGTGAATGAATGCACACACAAAGGAATGAATGAATGAATGAATGAATGTACCACTTGTGGGGAGCAAGAAAGGCCTGAGAGACTCCCAGCTGAGGGGGCCCGCATGTGTGTCCCTGCTGCTGAGGGGCCTGGGCATGCTGGTGCATGGGGGAAGGGCTTGGGTTTGGGCTGAACTGGCTCACAGGCGACCCATCAAATGTCACAAATGACCTTGAACAGCTGCCACAAATGACCTTGAGCAGCACGCTTCCCCTCCCAAGCCTTAGCCCCCCAAGATGTAACATGGATTAGAACCACCTCATGGTGCTTTTCTGAAAATTCGGTGGGCCTAATGTGGTGGCTCACGCCTGTAATCCTAGCACTTTGGGAGGCCAAGGTGGGTGGATCGCTTGGGCTCAGGAGTTTGAGACCAGCCTGGGAAACAGCGAGACCCTATCTGTTTTGTTAAAAAAGAAAAAGAAAAAAAAGAAAATTCGGTGGCGTGATGGGTGTGCCGGTTGGAGAGCTGTGACATTTGGTTTTTTGGTTCAACCCCAAGCCAGTGCAGACAAGTGACCGTCCCCAGCCAGCAGGCCAGGCCTCTCAGTGTCACCCTGGCTGAGGTTGTTCGTGTATGTGTGTGTGTGTCCCTTTCTTAACTGTCCTCTTTCTTTGCATCATGTGTGTGGTCTTTTCTGTCTCATACACACATACCCGTTGCATTTGCATGCTCTGACACACTGATGCTTCCTTTTTAAAAATTTTTATTTTTGGAGGCAGGGTCTTGCTCTGTCACCCAGCCTGGAGTGTAACGGCACGATCACAGCTCTCTGCAGCCTTGAACCCCTGGGCTCATCTGATCCTTCTGCCTCAGCCTCCTGACTAGCTGGGACCACAGGTGTGGACCACCACGCCTGGCTATTTTTTTTTTATTTTTGTAGAGGTGGGGTCTTGCTATGTTGCCCAGGCTGGTACAGTCCTGCTTCTTTATGTATGTATGTATGTATTCTCTTTTTAGAAAGTTATTTCATTGAATCCTTCTTTAAGCACAGACTTTTCCGAAGCTCTGGGGACACTTGGGGAGAAGAGGAGGGGAGGGTTCTAGATGCCCCCTAGGGCCACATTGGCCCTGGGTGCAGGACAAGCCCACGCAGGAGAAACAGACTCTGCCTAGGGGTCTCCTCTTTGCCTCCTCCCTGGGTCCCAGCTGGGTGGTCTCCCCTGTTCACTGCTGGGCAGGGTTGGGCAGTGCAGAGCCGAGCCCACTGCTGTCATCATCCCAGGGCGAAGGGGCTTGAAGGCTGCGTCATGGGGTGATGGGAACCCGGATTTAGTCGGTACAACCTGAGCTCAGGTTTCAGCTTTGCCACATCCTTGCGGTGGGGTCTTCGGGTTGGAATTCCTCCTCTGTAAAATGAGAACTTGTGAGAATTAAACCTGGTCCCGGTATTTAGGAAACAGCCCTGTGACTCCTTCCCTTTGTTCTCTCTGGAGGGGGTGGTCCTCGAGCTCTACCGAGCTCACGCCAGGGAGAGTCATGGCCGAGCCCCTGGGCCAGATGCCAAGCTCCATGCCACCTTGGCACTTACTTTTTTGGCTCTGGGCCTCTTGGCTGTCCTCTCTGTGAAGGGCATCTAAGGTGGTGGGTGGGGGAGGGGAGTTTGGTTTGTTTGTTTGTTTGTTTGTTTTGTTTTGTTATTTTTTCGAGATGGAGTCTCACTCTGTCACCCACGCTGGAGTGCAGTGGCGTCATCTCTGCTCACCGCAGCCTCCACCTCCTGGGTTCAAGTGATTCTCCTGTCTCAGCTACCTAAGTAGCTGGAACAACAGGCACCCACCACTGTGCCCGGCTAATTTTTTAATTTTTAGTAGAGGTGGGGTTTCACCATATTGGCCAAACTGGTCTTGAACTCTTGACCTCAAGTGATCCACCCACCTCAGCCTCCCAAAATGCTGGGATTACAGGTGTGAGCTACCGCACCTGGCCTTTGTTGTTGTTTAGAGACAGGGTGTTGCTCTGTCTCCCAGGCTGCAGTACAGTGGCACAATCGTAGCTCACCGTGGCCTCAAACTCCTGGCTCAGGCGATCCTCCCGTCTCAGCCTCCCGAGTAGCTGGCGCCACAGGCATATGCCCAGCTAATTTCTGTATTTATTGTAGAGACAGGGTTTTGCCGTGTTTCCCAGGCTGGTCTCGAACTCCTGGCCTCAAGCCATCCTCCCACCTTGGCCTCCCAGAATGCTGGAATTATAGGCGTGAGCCACCATGCCCAGCCAGGAAGGGGAGTCTTTTTTTAAACGGGCTGAGCCAGGAGATTTGTCTTAGCCTTGTTCTTTTGTCTACATGCCTTTTCCCACCTCCCACTAGGCTGCACTTCACTGGGGTGAATCGGTCAGAACCAGCCAGCGGGAACACCTGTTTCCCAGACATCCAGGCTGTGGGCGGCAGAATAGGCTCATGCGTTAGCTCACTCGCTGCTATCCTCCTAGCTGGCCCTGAGCGCCGGGTGCAGGGTGTTTGGGATCGGAAATTGCAGCTGGATTTCTGTTACTTCACTGTCACCCTGGCCCCAGGGTTGGCTAGAAAGTGGGCTCTCTGGGCTAGACTCCTGTGGGAGTCCCCCAGCCTGGAGGCAGCCCTGCCTTGAGTCGGGGCAGCACTGACTCAGACGTGGGCACAAGCGCTTGGCTAATCTTTGGCTCAGGGTCCGGGCTGGCCTCCAGCTCTCGGCGGCCGGCAAATCTGCTGCTGTCTGGGCAAGGAGTCCCTGGCAAGACACAGGGCAGGCGGCAGGCAAGCAGGGAAGCTGAGCTTCTTGGAGTCTGGAGTAGGGAACATCCCTGAAGATGACCCAGGCCCTGCACCTGGCTGGGTGTAAGAGTCCCCTGTGAACTTAAAAATACAGTGTCCTGGCCGGGCGCGGTGGCTCACACCTGTAATCCCAACACTTTGGGAGGCCGAGGTGGGCAGATCACTTGAGGTCAGGAGTTCGAGACCAGCCTGACCAACATGGTGAAACCATGTCTCTACTAATAATATAAAAATTAGCCAGGTGTGGTGGAGCATGCCTGTAATCCCAGCTACTTGGAAGGCTGAGGCAGGAGAATTGCTTGAACCCGGGAGGTGGAGGTTGCAGTTGCAGTGAACTGAAATCATGCCACTGCACTCCAGCCTGGGCAATAGAGTGAGACTCCATCTCAAAAAAAAAAAAAAAAATATAATGTGCGGGGCCCCGCTGCCCAGGGAGCGGTCACCTCTGATGGGATGGGGCCCAGGAGCCTGGGCACTGAACAGCAGGTGTTGGCAGCAGCTGAGCTACCAGCCATCATTGCTTCACAGGTGGGCGGAGCAAAATTGGGAGCTGGGTGATGGGACAGATGTGACAGCAGCTCTTCCACAATTCCTGGACTGTAACCTGGGGTCTTCCCAGCGGACTTCCCTCCACCCATCCCAGCTCTGCCTTTTGGGGGCTTTAAGTCTCTCACATTTTTTTTTTTTTTTTGAGACGGAGTCTCGCTCTGTCACCCAGGCTGGGGTGCAGTGGCTGGATCTCAGCTCACTGCAAGCTCCGCCTCCCGGGTTTACGCCATTCTCCTGCCTCAGCCTCCCAAGTAGCTGGGACTACAGGCGCCCGCCCCCTCGCCTGGCTAGTTTTTTGTATTTTTTAGTAGAGATGGGGTTTCACCGTGTTAGCAAGGATGGTCTTGATCTTCTGACCTCGTGATCCACCCGTCTCAGCCTCCCAAAGTGCTGGGATTACAGGCTTGAGCCACCGCACCCAGCCGTCACATTATTATTATTACTTTAATAATTTCAACTTTTAGGCCGGGCTGTATTCCCAGCACTTTGGGAGGCCGAGGTGGGTGGATCACTTGATGTCAGGAGTTCGAGACCAGCCTGGCCAACATAGGGAAACCCCATCTCTACTAAAAATAGAAACATTAGCTGGGCATGGTGGCGGGCACCTGTAATCCCAGCTACTTAGGAGGCTGAGGCAGGAGAATCGCTTGGACATGGGAGGCGGAGGCCACAGTGAGCCGAGATCTCACCACTGCACTCCAATCTGGGTGACAGTGAGACTCTGTCTCAAAAACAATAATAATTTTAACTTTATTTTAGATTCTGGGGGTACATGTGCAGGTTTGTTACAAAGGGATATTGCATGATGCTGAGATTCGGGGTACAATTGATCTCATCACCCGGGTAGTGAGCATAGCACCCAATAAGTAGTTTTTCAACCTCTCCTTTTCCCCTCTCTCCCTGCTTTTGGAGGCCTTGGTGTCTGTCATTCCCATCTTTATGTCCATGAGTACCCAACGTTTAGCTCCCCTTTTAAGTGAGAACATTTGATATTTGGTTTTCTGTTTCTATGTTAATTTGCATAGGATAATGACCTCCAGCTACTTCCATGTTGCCGCAAAGGACATGATTTGGTTCTTTTTTATGGCTGCATAATATTCCATGGTGTGCATGTAGCACATTTTCTTTATCCATTCTACCGTTGATGGGCACCTGGGTTCAATCTATGTCTTTGCTATTGTGAATAGTGCTGCAGTGAACAGACACGTCTCTCACTTTATTAAGGGAAGTTGACTTTTTGAACTCAAAGGATGGACATGTGGGACATTTCTCTTCCTCGCGAGTGTCTGTGTTTTTGGCTGCTGAGAGAGGCATCTGGGCTCCTGTTCCCATTGCTCCCTGCGTTGCAGGGTGACCAACCATCCTAGGTGGCCCGGGACTGAGGGGTTTCCCAGGAGACGGAACTTTCTGTGCTAAACCCAGGAATGTCGAGTTGGGCCCGGTTGGCTGTGTGTCAGCTCTGCATGTGAGCAGCTGGTCTGTTCCCTGAGTCCCTGTGAATGTGGGAAGCGTGGTCTTCCTGCCACATGGTGACAGCAAGGACACCAGCAAAGTTGGAGACAGACAACCTTCTTCCCCCCGTGCACTGGCTGAGGCCTGGGGCAAGTGCCTTTCTCATCTCTAAAACAGAGTGATGCTAGAGGAAGGACAGTAGCTCATGCGGGCCAATGCTGCCATCAGAATTTTTACTTTTTTTTTTTTTTCAATGGAGTGTTGCTGTGTTGCCCAGGCTGGAGTGCAATGGCGCCATCTCGGCTCACTGCAACCTCTGCCTCCTGGGTTCCAGCGATTCTCCTGCCTCAGCCTCCCAAGTAACTGAGATTACAGGCACGCACGCTACCACGTCCAGCTAATTTTTGTATTTTTAGTAGTGTTGGGGTTTCATCATGTTGTCCAGGCTGGTCTCAAACTCCTGAGCTCAAGTGATCTGCCCACTTCACCCTCTCAAAGTGCTAGGATTACAGCCGTGAGCCACTGTGCACAGCCATGCTATCAGAATTTTTATTTTTTATTTAAAAGACAGGGTCTTGCTCTGTCACCCAGGCTGGAGTGCAGTGTTGCCGTCATAGCTCAGTACAGCCTCGAGCTCCTTGTCTCAAGCAGTCCTCCCGCCTCGGCCTCCCATAGTGCCGGGACTATAAGCGTGAGCCACTGTACCCAGCCTCTGCCTTCATTTTCTGTTTAGAACCATTCCCACTTTACAAATGGAAAATCTCAAGGTTTCAGGACTCACCCGAGGTGGTCCTAGCACACCTGGGCCTGGGTCTCATCTTCCCCCGCTGCATTCTTGCTCCAGGCACGTGGAACCTGCCTCTCCCTCCATCTGAGGCCCTGGGCATTTGCAGGGAGTAGGCGTCTCTCTCCATGCTCCCCAAGTCCGCCCACCGGGCTGTGGCTCAGGACAGAAGGTCCTACAAGCCTGGATGACCGGGACAAGGAACCGGGGATGGCCCACAGCCCAGCCCTTCTTCCCTCTCT
This sequence comes from Papio anubis, assembly GCF_008728515.1. Taxonomy (NCBI): domain Eukaryota; kingdom Metazoa; phylum Chordata; class Mammalia; order Primates; family Cercopithecidae; genus Papio; species Papio anubis. The sequence continues at coordinate 135,383,544 of NC_044979.1, read as the reverse complement.
CTGTCCCTCCCTCCTGGAGTCCCTGGTTTCTTCCTAAATGGATTAGAGCCTTTACTGGAAGGAGCCGGCCGCTGTCTGGGGCAGCCGGGAGCCCAGGGCTGGATGGCTGTCTGGTGGCTCCTGCTTTGCCCTGATTTGATTTGGGCCTCAGCAGCTGGGAGGCTGGCAGCCCTAAGGCCTTTGTGGGAATAGTTCAAGGGACCGGCTGGCAGGGGGTGGCTGGGGGGAGGGGGACACCTTCCAGCCCCCAGGCAGCAGACCTCTCAGCTGGATCTTTTACGAAGTCCGGTCACATGCAAGACCCTCCTGCAGGCTTCCTGCCATGGAATATCCCCCGTCGTGGCCACTGGCCACCCCTTGGTTCATCAGTGGGTCTCATCCATGGCCTGTGTCTCATCCATGGCCTGTCACCGCCTCTGCATCCCTTAATACAGCGGATTTCAAAGTTCTATAAAATTGGAACCCAGAAGAAGAAATGTCTTTTCTAAACATTTAGCAGCAAACTCAACATACATTTTGGCCAAACGCCTACCGGCCAGTTGTTTAAATCAATATTTATCCGCAGCCAAAAAGCAGAGGAGAGCCAGAACCGAGGCCAGCGCTGAGCTCTGATGTGTCTCTCATTTCTCAGGACGTTTCTGTCCCTGAGGCTGGACACCTCTGGCCTAGTGAAGTGTGATGCACTCTGACATCTCCTGTTCTCTGTCATTGGCCAATGATCATACATCATGACCTACTGCAAGGTCTGTCTGTGGCTGGGACCACACACCTTGGGCCTCATGTACATTGGGCACTGATTGAGGCCCTGGGGTGTGACAGTGGCAGGCAGACCTGGTTTCTGCCCTCAAAGAGCTTACAGTTGGCAGGGGCACCCATGGCAGCAGAAGACACCCCAGGCCTGGTGCCCTTTGTGGCGCCAGCCCCGCGGTCCTCCTGCCTGGGCCTTCCCTACCCCACTGGGTGCAGAAACTCCTTGTCTGCAGGTAGGAGGCAGCAGGTTTACAGGCTCCTTTGGGTCCTGCAGCCCTGCTGTCTGCTGTCAACACCCAGCAGGGGCCACACAGAAAGCACTGGGACTGAGCCCAGAGAGGGGAACCGAGAGGCCTCTGCCTCTGGTCTCTGCCTTCTTTGCTTGGATTGGTGCAGGGACAGCTGCCTTGAGGGCAGGCCCAGGCCCTGGGGCAGGCTGTGGGTGCCCCCCGGGTCAAGAAGGAGAGGGGCAGGGTAGAACCAGGGGCTGAGGGAGGCTCATCTTTGTGTCTCATGGGTGCCCAGCTGGGCACTGTCATACCCAGCAAGCCTGTGCCATGCCACGGGGACCCACAATTGGGGGTTCTGGACTTGAGGGGGAGGATGCAGCTCTGTCCCCCAGGAATCCCACTGCAACGGGACACAGTCCTGTCCTGGGGAGCCCCCGACCTGAGACAAAGCAGCCTCGGCCCTGCTGTATCTTTCAATATTCCTGAAGCCAAGTCTCCTGGCTAGGAGGGAAACTGAGGCTGGAAGGCCTCGGTGGGGGTGGCATTGGCCTCAGAAGCACGTGGCTTGATGCAGAAATGTGACGGCAGAGCTCAGAGGTGTGCGGAACAGAGGGGAGGACATCACCGGCTTCTGACCCTGCTGGGCTTCAGGTTGGGGGTACAGGAGGTGGGCCAGCAGGTTGGACAATTAAAAGCTTTGATGAGACTGGGTGAGGTGGCTCATGCCTGTACTTTCAACACTTTGGGAGGCTGAGGAGGGCAGGTCACCTGAGGCCAGGAGTTCAAGACCAGCCTGGCCAACATGGTGAAACCCTATCTCTACTAAAAATACAAAAATTAGCCAGATGTATGGTGGCACCTGTAATCCCAGCTACCAGGGAGGCTGAGGCAGGAGAATCACTCAGACCCAGGAAGGGGAGGTTGCAGTGAGCCAATATTGTACCACTGCACTCCAGCCTGGGCAACAGAGCAAGACGCTGTCTCGAAATAAAATTAAATTTAAAATTAAAAAAAGCTTCGAGGACAACCAGCAGATGATGGCAGGGCCAGGAAGGGTGCTTGAGGCAGGGGGAACTGAACCCTCACAGACTAGGGGATCATGAATGTCGGTCCATCTGGGAGTGGCACAGCTTAGAGGACCTGGAGCATGGAGTGTGAGGGGGATCTGGAGTGGGGGACAGGAGACTAGGTAGCTAGAATACCAGGCTGAGGAGTTGAGAGCTAATGTGGGCAGCAGGGAACCATGGAGGGTGTGTGAGCAAGGGAGGGCTGTGGCCAGAACTGCCCACGTTGGGAGAGGTGGCAGTTGGGGCCTGCCCAACAGACTGGTCCTGGTGCTGGGCTCAGCTTGTGTGTGCCGACTTCGGAGGGCATGCCACAGGGTGCGAGTTATCCTGCCACCTGTGCCCAGGCCTGTGCAGGCTCTAATCCCATCACACATAAAGCCCTTGGGCCCAAGGAAGGTCGGCCCTGGATACACAGGCAGCCGTGGGAGTCCGGGGGTCAGGTGGATTGGGGCGGGCGGGCGCCACATGAGCCAAGCCCCCTGCCTTGTGCCCACCACCACTGCCTCCTCCCTCCCCACAGGCGACCATGGCCTTGCTGGGCAAGCGCTGTGACGTCCCCGCCAACGGCTGTGGACCCGACCGCTGGAACTCTGCCTTCACCCGCAAAGACGAGATCATCACCAGCCTCGTGTCTGCCTTAGACTCCATGGTGAGTGTCCCCACCCGCCCAGGAGGAGGGGACAGGGTGAGCGTCCCCGCCTGCCTTGTAGCTCAAATCCTACCTCAGCCACTCGAAGGAGCTTTCACTGACCTGAGCCTCAGTTTATCTGACTGCAGCTAGGGCCACGACGCCTGCGTCAAGGGTGGGAGACTTCAGTGAGATCCAGTACATAAAAATCTAGCCCTGGGGCCGGGCGCGGTGGCTCACGCCTGTAATCCTAGCACTTTGGGAGGCTGAGGCGGGCAGATCACGAGGTCAGGGGTTCAAGACCAGCCTGGCCAATATGGTGAAACCTCATCTCTACTAAAGATACAAAAAATTAACTGGGTGTAGTGGTGGGTGCCTGTAATCCCAGCTACTCAAGAGGCTGAGGCAGGAGAACTGCTTGAACCTGGGAGGCGGAGGTTGCAGTGAGCCGAGGTCGCGCCATTGCACTCCAGCCTGGGTGACAGGGCAAGACTCCGTCTCAGAAAAAAAATCTATCCCTGGAATAAACAGTAGTTCCCAGCCCTCGTCCCCTTGTCCCTTCACCCCTCTTGCCATTTCCACTTTGTCCCTGGTATGAACCACACGCCTATGTCCTAGCAGGTGATCTGAGGAATAATGTCTGGGAAGGCATTCATTAGAAAGATGTAATCCCCAACATTAAAGCAAGAGTTCTAACTGCATCTCGGGCGGGAAGAGAGAAACCAGGCTTTGTATAATATGGCGCTATTGCCTGCATACCTAGACCTATAGTAATTTATCCCAAATGAGGACATCGTAATATCATTTTCCTCCAGCCTTTTCCTGGCGGGAGGTTCTGTGATGCAAGTCTTCAAAAAAAATCTGGCCCAGCACGGTGGCTCACGCCTGTAATCCCAGCAGTTTTAGGGGCCGAGGTGGGTGGATCACTTAGGGTCAGGAGTTCGAGACCAGCCTGACCAACATGGCAAAATCCCATCTCTACTAAAAATACAAAAATTAGGCGGGCATGGTGGCCCATGCCTGTAATCCCAGCTACTTGAGAGGCTGAGGCAGGAGAATCACTTGAACCCCGGAAGTGGAGGTTGCAGTGAGCAGAGATCACACCACTGCACTCTCGCCTGGGCAACAGAGGGGGACTTCATCTCAAAAAAAATAAATAAATAAAAATAAAAAAATTAGACTGGCATGGTGGCACATGCCTGTAATCCCGCCTACTCAGGAGGATGAGGCAGGAGAATTGCTTGAACCTGGGAGGCGGAGGTTGCAGCAAGCCGAGATCACGCCACTGCACTCCAGCCTGGGCAACAGAACGAGACTCTCTCAATTAAAAAAAAATTTTTTTAATAAAAATAAAATTAAAAACCTGTCTGACATCAGTTAGCTGCACCCCTGCATTTTAGGATGATGAAGCGCAGAGAGAGTAGGACCTTGCCCGAAGTCACACAGCATGACCAGTTGTTTGGTTTTTTTTTTGAGATGGAGTCTCGCTCTGTCACCCAGGCTGGAGTGCAGTCGCGCAAACTCGGCTCACCGCACCCTCCGCCTCCCAGGTTCAAGCAATTCTCCTGCTTCAGCCTCCCGAGTAGCTGGGACTACAGGCATCCGCCACCACACGTGGCCAGCTAATTTTTGTACTTTTAGTAGAGACGGGGTTTCACCATGTTGGCCAGGATGGTCACAATCTCTTGACCTCGTGATCCGCCCACCTCAGCCTCTCAAAGTGTTGGGATTACAGGCGTGAGCCACTGCACCCGGCCCAGCAAGACCAGGTTTTAAAGTGAGCTTCTGCATACAAAGTCTCCCCGAAAAACAAAAGGACCCCCTTCAAGCTATTCCTGGTGTAGATGGCTCAAGGGCTGCTTAGGTGGTGTTTGGGGCAGTGGTGGGAGACACCCCTGGAAAAGTAACTGGGTGCCACACTCTCTCCATAACGACCCCTCCCCTATGCAGAGTGACCTTCATGAGGAGGGGGCCCGAGGAGCTCAGCCCTGTGTCCTGAAGCACTGTGAGCTTGGCAGTGGTGGAAGTGTGGCTGACGTGGGCAGTGATGGGCGATCCCATGGCCACTAGCTACCTGTGGCTATTTGCAATTTTTTTTTTTTTTTGGAGAGTTTTGCTCTGTTGCCCAGACTGGAGTGCAGTGGCGCAATCTTGGCTCACTGCAACCTCCACCTCCTGGGCTCAAGTGATTCTCTTGCCTCAGCCTCCTGAGTAGCTGGGATTACAGGCGTGCGCCACCACGCCTGGCTAATTTTTTGTATTTTTAGTAGAGAGAGGGTTTCACCATGTTAGCCAGGCCGGTCTCAAACTCCTGACCTCAGGTGATCCACCTTCCTCAGCCTCCCAAAGTGCTGGGATTACAGGCATGAGCCACCGCGCCTAATTCATTTAAATTCTAATTAGTTAAAATGAAATAAGCAACTCAGTTGTTCAGTTGCACCAGCCTCATTTTACGTGCTCAGTAGTCAGAAGTGGCTGGTGTCTACGGATTGGACAGTGCAGAGGTAGAATATGTTCATTATCATAGAAAGTTACACTGGGTGGGCCAGGCACAATGGCTCACGCGTATAATCCCAGCACCCTGAGAGGCTGAGTGGGGCAGATCACTTGAGACCAGGACTTTGAGATCAGCCTGGCCAACATGGTGAAACTCCATCTCTACTGAAAATACAAAAATTAGCTGGGCATGGTGGTGCACGCCTGTGGTCCTAGCTATTCGGGAGGCTGAGGCAGGAGAATTGCCTGAGTCTGGGAGGCGGAGGTTGCAGTGAGCCAAGGTCGTGCCACTACACTCCAGCCTGGGTGACAGAGCAAGACTTTCTATCAAAAAAAAAAGGCCAGGCGCAGTGACTCAAGCCTGTAATCCCAGCACTTTGGGAGGCCAAGACGGGCGGATCACGAGGTCAGGAGACCGAGACCATCTTGGCTAACACGGTGAAACCCTGTCTGTACTAAAAAATACAAAAAACTAGCCGGGTGAGGTGGCGGGCACCTGTAGTCCCAGCTACTCGGGAGGCTGAGGCAGGAGAATGGCATGAACTCGGGAGGCGGAGCTTGCAGTGAGCTGAGATCTGGCCACTGCACTCCAGCCTGGGTAACAGAGTGAAACTCTGTCTCAAAAAAAAAAAAAGTTCTACTAGGTAGCAGTGGTCTAGTGAGTGTATCAGAACCTCCCTGGAGGAGCACGTGACCCTCTAGTTATCCTAGCGGTGTGAACAAGACAGGCTCCCCCTGTCCCTGGGCCTTTTAAGGGCTTCCTGAGGGACCCTCATGGGACAATGACATTTGCTTAGCAGTGACTTAAGTCCAGCCTCCTCCAAATGCCAGGGTCTTTTGGTGGCCTGTAGGGAGGGTGGAATGAAGGGATGTGCCTTCGTCACCCGCCCCCAATCTCAGATCCTCTTCCCCACCAGCTCTGGGTGCCTTTAGGTGGGTGAGTTTTCTGCCACGGTCTCGGCGTCTTCAGCTGAGCGGTGACTGTGGCATGAAGCAGCTCTTTCAGCTGTGATGGATGAGAAACAGCTGGATTTATTTGTTTTATTTTTTGTTAATACTCTACAGTGTTCCACGCAGAAAGGGAACAGCAAGCTTTTGTTTTCATCTTAGAAGAAAATGAATGCCCTGTGTTTTAATTTTCCAGTAGGGACCCTGGAGGACAGACCTCCTGGCCCCACGCCTCCCGCACCTTCCTAACCAGAGCGATTCCAGGCTGGGGCTGGCACCATAGGCCAGATGATGGCCCAGAGAGGTTACCTGTCCCAGGCCACACAGCACAGAACTGCAATTGGAAGCCAGACTCTATAGCTGCCAGCACTACCTGACTCAGATGAAAAACAGCATTTTTTCGGCACAATCAGGGTTTTCCTGGTGGGGTGGGTCAGAGAGCTGAGATGCTGGTGGTCTCGGTTGCAGGGACCCCCCCATATTAAGGCCTCTGTGCTATGGGGCTGCAGACCTCGACTGTGGGGCCATGAGGATAGCCAGCTCCGTGTTTACCCATATAGGATGTCCCAGTTTAGAGATCTTTTCCCCCAACCATTGAATCCCCATACCCAAGCCCAGTGGCACTGTGGAACTGGGCTGCTTCTCCCCAATTCTACAGACGTGGAAACTGGCCAGGCACAGTGGCTCACGCCTGTAATCCCAGCACTTTGGGAGGCTGAGATGGGCACATCACCTGAGGTCAGGAGTTTGAGACCAGCCTGGCCAACATGGTGAAACCCCATCTCTCCTTATGATACAAAAATTAGTGAGGCATGGTGGCGGGCGCCTGTAGTCCCAGCTACTCCGCAGGCTGAGGCAGGAGAATCGCTTGAACCTGGGAGGCAGAGGTTGCAGTGAACCAAGACTGCGCCACTGTACTCCAGCCTGGGCGACAGAGTGAGACTGTGTCTCAACAAAACAAAACAAAACAGATGTAGAAACTGGAGCCCAGAGGAGGGACATGACTGGCTTAAGTCCCAAAGCAGAAACGGCCGAGGTGAGAATACAGCCCCAGTCTGTCCAATCCCCACCTTTCCTGCCGTTCTTCCCACCCCCTCCTCATCCAGGACTTGAGAGGGGCCAAGAGAACGCAGCACGGCATTGTCCCTGGGGCTGGGGCTAAGGTGGGCTTACCCCAAGGAGGAAGACCTTGGAGGGAGGAGCCGAGGACACTTGTCCTCCTCCAGCCCCCCATCGCCAATCCCTGGAGGGCCATTCATTCAGTCGCACTACAGAATCTGAGACCAAGAACGGTAGAGGGACCGTCTGTCCCTGGAGCTTCTGCTGAGGTCTCAGGCAGCTGGGAGCTCACATCCCACTCCCGAAGCGGGTACTAGAGGTGTTTGGAGAGGGGAGCCCTTCCACTCACACACCCTGCTCTTCCCACAGTGCTCAGCGCTGTCCAAACTGAACGCCGAGGTGGCCTGTGTCGCCGTGCACGATGAGAGCGCCTTCGTGGTGGGCACGGAGAAGGGGAGAATGTTCCTGAATGCCCGGAAGGAGCTCCAGTCAGATTTCCTCAGGTTCTGCCGTGAGTACCCCAGGGCTCTGGAGGGCCAGGCCCGCCATGCCTCGAGGGCAGGAGCTCTGGTCCGTCTCTGGGTCCCCAGCCCTGTCCAGCCAGGGTGACGGTGTGCAGGGGATGAACCTAACAAGCAAGGTTGTCTGAGATTCCCGATGTGGTGTTATTGAGGCAGCCGTGGTTTTTGTGGGAATCATTCCGCAGCCCCTGAGTTGACAGAGACTGGCTGGGTGAACCCCAGGGTAGGCCAGAGCCAGCCACTTCCATCTGCCTTTTCCAGATGGGGACACCAAGGCCCAAGGTTGCTGCTCAGTTCTTCCTCTTCAGTATGTATTTCTGAGCACAAGGACCAAATGCACTTATTCCAACACAATTTTTTTTTTTTTTAATGAGACAGAGTCTCACTCTGTCACCCAGGCTGGAGTGCAGTGGCACAATTTTGGCTCACTACAACCTCTGCTTCCCAGGTTCAAGTGATTCTCCTGTCTCAGCTTCCCAAGTAGCTGGGATTACAGGCACCCACCACCACGCCCGACTAATTTTGTATTTTTAGTAGAGATGGGGTTTCACCATGTTGGCCAGGCTGGTCTCGAACTCCTGACCTCAAGTGACCCACCCACCTCAGTCTCCCAAAGTGCTGGGATTACAGATGTGAGCCGCCGTGCCTGGCCATATTCCAATAAGATTTATTGATCACCTGCTGTGCATGGCATCCTTTCTGATGCTAACTCACCTACCCTGACATCAACCTGAAGAGGCAGGCACTGTCATTGCTATAGTGACAGTTAACATCTTAGGCCAGGTGCAGTGGCTCATGTCTGTAGTCCTAGCACTTCAGGAGGCTGAAATGGAGGACCACTTGAGCCCAGAAGTTGGAGACCAGCCTGGGCAACATAGCAAGACCCCTGTCTCTACAAAAAATTTAAAAATTAACCAGGCTTGATGGTGCACACCTGTAGTCCCAGTACAGAAAGCCATGGATGGGACCAGGCATGGTGGCTTACGCCTGTAATCCCAGTACTTTGGGAGGCTGAGGCAGGAGGAACACTTGAGCCTGGGAGTTTAAGGCTGCAGTGAGCTGCGATGGCACCACTGCACTCCAGCCTGGGTGACAGTGAGACCCCATCTCAAAAGAACCATGGTATAGCATGAGGTTAAGAGAACGGGCCACCTGGGTCCACAACTGCTGTGCCTCAACCCACTCATCCGTGAAAGGGGAGAACGGGTGGGTCTGAGGGTTAAACGAATTTGTACCCAGCAAGCACTTAGGACAGTGTCTGGCACTGGGTTCACACTCAATAGACACCAGCTGTTGTTGCTATTAATAGTATTCGCATCACACCCCTAAGATCAGCTGTTTCAGGGAAGGGCATCCCCCAGCGCTGGGCCTATCATTACTGGGGTACAGCTGCGTCCCCAGCCAGCCCCCCACCCCACTCAGCCTTCAGAGCCTAGACCTTCCCCAGGGCCAGAATGGGGGACTGGGCCGGGTAGAGTGGACAGCAGCAGGTCCTGTGGCACCCCAGCCTCCCAGAGCCTGAGGCGGTGCACCTGGCTTCTAGAGCCAGGCAGAGCCGCTATTTATAGCACCAGGAACTCGGCTGGTTTATTTCAAGCTCCGCAGATCCCAGAGGAGAACAGGCTCCAAGCCGGGAGGGGGCCACGGGCCCCTCCTCTCATCTCCTTTCCAATGCAGCTTCTAGAACATTCCCGAAGGATCTACCAACACTCTCCGGTCCCCACTCTGGCCCAGCCTGGCATGAACCTGCTGTTTGCAACCCACGGCCTCCTCGGAGCAGGGGTTGGGGGGTGCCCGTTGTTTCTTCCTTCGGCAGAGCAGAAAACGGGGCCATAGATTGGTCGAGACAGTGTTGGTGTCAGGGCACAGAAAGGCATGGATGGGGCCAGGCACGGTGGCTCACGCCTGTAATCCCAGCACTTTGGGGGGACAAGGCAGGCGGATCACCTGAGGTCAGGAGTTCGAGACCAGCCTGGCCAACATGATGAGATCCCATATCTACTAAAAATACAAAAATTAGTTGGACATGGTGGCGGGCGCCTGTAATCCCAGCTACTCGGGAGACTGAGGCAGGGGAATCACTTAAACCCTGGAGATGGAGGTTGTAGTGAGCTGAGATTGTGCCACTGCACTCCAGCCTGGGCGACAGAGTGGACTCTGTCAAAAAAAAGAAAGAGAGAGAGAGAGAGGGAGGGAGGGAGGGAAAGAGAGAAAGAGAGAGAGAGAAAGAGAAAGAGACAGATGGAACGTTCATCGAACCTCAGTTCTGAGCTGGAATAGCCGGCCTCCCACGAGCATGCACAGATGGAGGCTCAGAGAGAGAAGGGACTTACCCAAGGTCACACAGCAAATTAGAGGTGACCAGAAGTGAGGCCCAGCCCTGGGCCAGGCAATGGGAACTCTGAGATGACCAGCCCTGGCCCTCAGTGGGGTGGTTGGGATAGGGCTTGGTCACTCATTAATTCTTCATTCATTCATTCACTTGTGTATCACGTTGTGTGCCAGTCTCCACGGCTCAGCACAGGGCAGAGACATCCCAGCTCGAAGGCCGGGTGGTGAGACGGGTGTTCACTGTGGCCTCCCGTGCTGTGTGTCCCACAGGAGGGCCCCCGTGGAAGGATCCGGAGGCAGAGCACCCCAAGAAGGTGCAGCGGGGTGAGGGCAGCGGCCGGAGCCTCCCTCGGTCCTCCCTGGAACACGGCTCAGATGTGTACCTTCTGCGGAAGATGGTAGAGGAGGTGTTTGATGTTCTTTATAGTAAGATCCTTCCTCATTCCATTTGGGGGCCCCAGGGAGGGTGGGAGCCTGGGTCCCCACCCAGCAGAGGGGGCCCCCTCCTGTCCCACTACAGGCCCTGGGCAAAGCCAGACCCCAAGGCATGGAGGTACTGGTTACCCTAGCCCTTCCTCATCTCTGCATTCCCAGACACAGACGTTCTACTCCAGCCATTTTCCCAAACCTCCATCCCCACTGTCCCTGCCCTGGCTCAAGTCATGCCACCTCTTTCCTAGAAATAGCCCCAGGCTTGCCACGGTCTCCCTGCCTCCCCACATCTGCCCTGCCACCAAGGGCATCTTCTCAAAGCACAAGTCTGACCATGAATGAAGCTCTTGCCTCCACAGCCTTCGGGGGCTCCCCATCGACCCTGAGCATGGCACAGGGGCCCACACACCCATCCTCATCCCCTCTATACCTTCTTTTCCTGCTAGGTGACAGGGCCCTACTGACCTCCCTACAGAACCATTTCCCGTTCTCCAGCACTCGCTGGTTCCTTTCACATGCCCTAGCCTTCGCGCTGTTGCATCTTTTGAGACTGCCTTTCCCCTCCTCTGTCTGGCGGACACCCGCGTGCCACTGAGGCTCTGCTCCTGGAAGCTGCCTCACAGTGGGTTTAGGCCCCTCTCTTGGCACCCACAGTGCCCTGTCCCCTCACCAGCCCAGGAGCTCTCCAGGGTCAGGGGCTATGTCTGCCCTTTCTCGCTGTCTCCAGCCTGCAGTTCAGAGCCCAGCAACAGCAGGTACTCGGAGAACGTTTGTTGAATGACTAAGTGAAGGCTGATTGCTCAGCCACGTCTTTCCTGCAGGGAGAGGAGAACTGGCCTCCCTTGGGAAGCATCAGGTTGCTGAGGGCCTCAGGG